>NW_009600059.1:31004-34108 GCF_000690535.1 Cariama cristata
CTCCGAAATACGCGTTGATCCGAGGTGCTAGCAAAGAGAAAGCGAATTCTCTGACACCTGTTACGGGTCTGATGGAAACCAGTGTTTTTCTTGATCCGTTTCCCTGCACTTTTGTCTCTTAGACCCTCCTTGATATCCTGCTTCTTGCCAAGCGTGGCTGGATTGCTGGGCTCGGCTGGAGGCTGGGGATGAGGGACATGGGTGGGTTCATCCCGGAGAGGCTGAGGACAAGGGACGCGGTGGGTTCATCCCGCAGACTCCGCTGGCTTTTTGAAAGCACCGACTGGTCGAGCCCTGTGTTACCCTCCATCCCCTTTTCATGCTGCTGCTTTGTGCTCTTGTTTGGTCATTGCTGTGCCTTTGTTTTTACAGCTGGGGGAAGTGTTTTGAGCTTTAAAGTTTATTTTCTTCCCTCTGGTTGTCGTCACAGGTTTGTTTTCTTTCTCCCTGTGGCATCTTGCTGGCTTTCTTAGGGGCTGGGGGGTCGGACCATCTCTGCTCTCCGTGCCTGCCCGCTGGAGGGAGTGGGCTTCTTCCCTGCGCTTGGGAGGGAGGCCCGATGGCCTCGCTGCCTCCACTTGGTCTCACTGGCTTTTTGTTAGTTTAATAAATCCTCTCTGGTTTGGCCTGTCCTCCAGGAAGAGGGTAGCCTGGCAATTTGCTGCTGGCATGAACCATGGGGCACTGGGTCTGGTCCTTGGCCATGGTGTGGACACCGGTGGTGGTGGCCGTGCCACGGTGCAGCGTTGTCCCACCACCAGCATTGCATGCAGTTGTTTTGCAAAGTCTTGATGACGTTTGGGCTGCTCCAGGTGATTTATTTCTTTAATTAAGACTTTAAGCAGGCAAACTCTTGTTTTGATTGCCAAAAAGCCACCCCCCAAGCCACAGTAGGGACCTTGCTGTAGGGGAACCTTGTTTCTAAAGTGAAAGGTGGTTGAATTTATTTGTTGGGTTTTCTGGTTTGTTTTTTTTTTTTCCCCCCAAACCTTCCTCACCCCTGTGCTGGGTACTGTTCTGTAGATTTATTTTTCTCTTCTGGGACATTTCTGGGATGTCACCCCAGCACCCCTGAAACCAGCCTGGGGGCTGCCTTGGAGCCTGCCCCATCCTTTGAGAGATGTTGCAGCCACCCATGGGCTGTGGCATTCGAGTGAAGCAGCATCCTGACCCACAGCAGAGCCTGGGAATGCAGCTTTGTTTTGAAATGCCACGTACATCATCTCCCAGCCCATCTTTCAAAAGACCAGGAGTAACTAAAGTACTACTTTGGCTCTTTTTCCCTTCTTTCTGGCTTCTTTTTTTTTTTTTTGGTGTTGGCTGTAGATTTAATTTCTCTCCATACTCATCCCTCATCCAAAGCCAATGGGGAATGGATCATTTTTCCCCGCTCCCTGCCTGGTACTGCTCCCATCTTTCCCCAGCCTCAAACATTTCTTAAAACCCAGCTCCAAGTGTGGACTGTGCAGAAACTGCTGAATCAAAATACGGCGCAGGAGACGCCAGAGCAGATGCTAAGCGGAGGACTTAATGATCACCGAAGTGGTGGCATCATCTTTTTTTAAGTCAAAAATTATCCCTGAGTGTGCGTTTGGGGAGGGGGGAGGCAGCAGCGGGCACTTCCCTGGGGACAGGGACCCTGGGGGCCCGTGCGGGGTGCATGTGTGTGTCTTGGCTTTGAATTCTCAGTACATTCATCATCACAAAGGTAAAAGGGCAGAGTCCGTCCCATAAATCTTGTTAGTGGGCTCTGAGGTGACCTGTTTAACGTGTCGGTGCAGTTGTGTGTGTCCTCCCTTCGAGTGCCTGATCTGGAGGATGGCATCGTTGCCGTTTGCTTCACCGGGCTGTTGTGGTCCAGAGCATCCGCTTGTCCCGCCTAGTCCTCTTGGCTCCTCCTGGATGGGTCGGGAAGCGGCAGCACGGAGGGGGCAGGGGACAGGTCTGAACTGGGTTCTGGAGAGCTGAGAGCTTCTCGGGCAACATGGCTCCATCCCCTTCTTGGGACGTGATGTGGTGGCTTTGGGTCCCTCTGGTCAGAGGTGGCACCTTGCCATCTGGGAGACAGTTACACAACAGTGGTTTATCCTCAGGGATCAACCCCCCGCATCCCTCAAATTGTGGGCTTGGAGGGAGCACACCTCGGCCAGCGGCTGTCTTCATTTGAGCCGTCCCTTTCCGTGTCCGGCCACGCTCCATCCTTCCCCCAGGGCCGGCCGGGCTGTGGCTACCCGCAGCACAGCCCGGGCTGTGCCGGCAAGCTGTGAAACCACCCGCTCTCCAGCGAGATCCACCAAAATACTTTCTTTCTCCCCAGGCACCAGAAAAGCTGAGCCTTGCTGTCTCAGCCAGCTTTGGTCCAACCTCAAACTTTGAGGCAGTGGAGGGAATGACACAGAGTTCCCCGACCTGGGGCGAGGATCTGCACCCCATCTGTGCCACGAGCAGAGCCCCCCAGGGTGGCATTGCCAGGGACCCCGTGCTGCCTTCCAGGTGTTTGGCACCACTTGCTTTTCGGGGAATTATTTTTTTTTTTGGCCTTTTTTTTTTTTTAAAATTGTTTTGTCGTGCGCCGGGAAAAGGAAGTGAACAAATTGTATAGTCCCATCCACAATCGACGTCCTGTAAACAGCTACCGACTGCCTTCCATTCACAGCTGTTTTTTCCTATTTGGGGGTGGACAGAGCTGATAAATAAACAGGCAGAGCCGGTGGCCGCTCCCAGCGCCCGCTTTGCCCCTTGCCAGGGGCTCTGCCTGCACCCAGGGGCCTTTCCCGAGGGATGCTTGGGTGCCAAGATGGGTCGGTGGGTTTTTCCTTGCCATGCTGTGATGTGCGAGACTGGGGAGCCAAGTCTTGCCAGGAAAAACAACTTTGCTAGTTTGACTGGGACTAAAGCTAATTACTAGTCGACTAATTTTATTGATTTCAAATCCCTTTTAGCAGAGATTTTGCTGTGAGGCTGATCGCCAGAGCGATTAGGACACAAAGCCGCTTAATTTGGAAGTGTTTATCAAGCAGCCTTCTGTCACCTCTGTTTCAAATCAAATGACGGTGGCACCGGTGTCTCTGTCCGCGGCGGCTCGTGCCGTCCCACCTCCGACG
>NW_009600059.1:34185-35732 GCF_000690535.1 Cariama cristata
AACCTAAGCATGATGGGCTGCTGGCGGCGGGGTTTTTATTCCCAGCTGCTGCCACGTCCCTGTCCTGCTCCGGCCCCTGGGCACTGCTGTGGCTGTGGAGGTGAATTTGCTGCCCGGCTTTCAAAGGCTTGCTTGCGGGTACCCTGTGGTCGGAAGGCCCTTGGAGATGGAAGATGCCATCTTCATGGCCGGGGTGGATGCTCCCGAACCTTGTCCAGCCACATGAGGGTCTTGGCCTAAATATTTGTAATAGCTTTAAAAGAAAAAAAAAGAAAAAAAAGCCTAACCTAGTCGTTTTGATGGGAATCAGATTAGGGAGGGGACTTTGATGCTGGCAGATTGCGGAGGCAGGGGTGGCCTGGAGGAGGGAAATGCTCAGCCTGGCTCAGCCACAGCTCGAGCAGTGCAGCATCCCCAGCAGAGTCTCCCACGGTCACCCGTGGAGCTGCCGTGACGGTCCCCTCGCTGCATCCTCCTCCTGACACCCAAAACCAGGCGCCTTTGAGTCACTTGAACCTGCTGGGCTGCAGCTTTGCAGCAGTGCATGTTCTCCTCCAGCTATCCCTTGGTGCAGGATTTCAGAGCAAAAACTCTGGATCTCACTACACAAATGATGTCTGAGAGGTCTCAGGAGCAAAACGTCCTGCTCTGCGTCCTTGCATGTCCTCCAGCTCCGGAGGGACGGCTGCCCACCCCTTGAGCTTTGCTCACAAAGGAATCATTAGGGATTGAGCTTGTTTTGAAAGACCTTGGCCTCAATACGTCGGGGAGTCCTTCTTGGTCGTCTCCGGGTGGGCAGAGCGGAGGGAGGTTGGCACCAACGCCATGCTCCCTCCCACGCCGTGTCCCGGTGCTGTGCTCACATCGGGGGTTTCAGAGCTACAAGACCCCTCGGGGCTCACAGCTGGCTCGAGGACCAGGACGTGTGCCCAGGTAGCTTTTGGGGCTCAGGTTATCGAAACCAGAGCAGCATCTCTTGGTGCGGCATTTTTGGCTTTGGGGACCCCGTGGGTGGGGGCTGGAAGCCACAGACCGGGAGCTGAGCAGGAGGGAGCATAAGGAGTGGCTGGGATGTGGGGATGGGGCAGAAACCCCTACCCCCTCCTTAATGCCTTTTCTTATTTAAGAGTTGTGTGTTTAAAGTGGTTTTGTTCCTCTTGGGTGCAGAACAGCTTCCGGTGCCCTGTGGTGCCGGTCACTTGTGCGTGGCCTTTTACTACGGCTCGTTATGGGGTGAAGGGCTTTTTTGCCGAGTCTAAATGTGGACAAATTATTTTTACCCGTGCTGAGGGCTGAGGATGGTTCTTGTCTATCAGCTCTTCTTAGCTGCGGCACAAAAATTGTAAGAGGAAAAAAAAAAATTGCTGTCTGACAGCTACATCTTATTCTATTAGTATGTTTTAATTAGAACATGAGCAAGAAATGTGTTATGAATATTCATGATCAGGGTTATTAAAATGCACAATTAATCTGTACGCTTTTTAATAACTGTATTAATGGAGAGAGGAGGTAGTTCCTATTTTTGTCTTTTCTGAATTGGAAAGAGT
>NW_009600059.1:35763-42373 GCF_000690535.1 Cariama cristata
ACTTGGTTAGCTGGAAAATGGGTTTATTTTAAAATAAAGTTGGCTCCCAACAGTTGCGTGCACACGTGGGCGTCTCTAAAACTTCACACACGCCCTGTGCTGGAAGAGCCTTGGAAATGTTGCAAAGCCAAGCACCCAAAAACTGGGATATGCCAGAATTAAGCTCGCTTGTGCAAACATAATTCAGCTCCGTGCCACGTGAGTTTTGACACGATCTCGGTTGGTGACTTGGGATTTATGGTGTTTGGTTTGGTTTTTTTTGCCAGGGACTTGTGCATGCTTTAACCCAGGAGATCTGTGCCCAGGGGTGAGGCAGATTTGGGGGGTGCAGGGGATGCCTGCGGGGTCTCTGTCTCACCCTGGGGGGAGCCCGGCAGCACCTGAACAACGCCCGTGGGCAGCAAACAACACATGGCAAGGTGCCCCGAGGTGCTTCCGACCACCCCCCGGGCACCTGGCCTGGCGTCCCAAGCTGCTGGGACAGAAGTGTCCAGGTGGGATGCTTGGGTGCCCATGGGTGAGCACTTGGGGAGAGCATGAGGCTGCTTGGGCAGGGTCCTTCTCACCCCAGGCTTCCTCATCTTCTGCTTCTTCCCCTTCCTCTTCCTCCATTTGGGTCAAGCCCGGCTGCTCCCGAAAGTGTGACGGGGTTTGGTGGTGGCACCGTCTTCGGGGATTTTGTAGCGTGAGTGGAGCAAAAAACCCTGCTGATGGGGGCTTTTCCAGAAGCGCTTACCTTTGGGCAAACTTTGGGGTTTTGCAGGGTTGGCAGAGGGCGTTTGCTGCCAAATTTGAGATCCTTGCTTGGATACAGAGGGGAGGGAAGAGCAGGTTGGCACTGAATATAGGACAGATGCCAGAAGTTGAAAGTGGGCAGTCTGTTTTTTCCTGGCTTCATCCCAGAAATCCCTGAAGTCTTAAAACACCTGCGGGCTGAAAATGGGAGATTTTTTACTGGCACCTTTCGTGTTGGTGACCGCAGCTCGGGGAAGGCGTGAGACCTTTTTTTTTGTTTTTTTTTTTTGGGGGGGGTTTTTTTTGGTTTTTTGTTTTGTTTTTTTTTTCCAGCAGACATTGGGCAGCGGGCTGGCCCCACGGTCGTACGCTGACACAGGCACGTTCGGAGATGACCGAGCCTTTAGGGCTGCTTTCTTTGCCGCTCGGCTCGGAGAGCGATAACCTCGCTTCACCTTGGCAGCTGTGCAACTACATGAACACCAGTGTCTGAAGGGGGGGAGAAATTAAAAAAAAAATTTAAAAAAAGGCCTTTAGTGTTTCCCTGGAGGTTGGTTTGCTGTTGCAGGACCTGGCCATCGCTTGCGCCTGTGGTTACGTGGTGCGGAGCTGATGGGAGGAGGTCAGGGTTTCCCTCCCAGCTCCCATTAGGTTGGGGGGGAGCTGCTTGCCCCCAGCTCTGCATCTCCCCAAGAGCAGCGAGGGGGAAAGAGGGGTGCCTGGGACTCACACGCATTCTGGGAGAGTGGCTCATCTTCCGCCAGGTCAGGTACGTGCATGCCGCCGGAGCACCCGTTGTGGTTTTGACCCCTCTTTGGGTCGCAATGGTGGTACCACAGCGTGGAGGGAGCTCATGCAGAGGGTTTCTCCCTGTCTAGGGAACGTGTGAGCCTCTTGACCTCAGCTTTTGTCACCTGTACCACTCGCCGTCTCCTCTTCCCTCCTTCCTTGGGGAGGCCTGGCAGTGATTTCTGCCCCCACTCTAGGAATTTTGGCAAAAAAAATTCATCCTGGGCTTCCAGGCACCCAAATTCCCTCCAGAGCCCCCTTGCAGCCTGCCCGCCCCGAGCATCCTCTCCCAGTGCCTCCTGGCCTGGGGATGCTCCTTTGCCATCGGGTGGGTCGGACAGGACCAGGTGGCTCTGCGGGAGGACAGGGTGATCCGGGACTCGAGAACACCCATCCTGCATGGTGAAGGGGTGGCCGTGGGGATGGGGACCCCTGTGCCTCAACTTCCCCACTGGCTCTGGGGCTCCCGAGATGCCTCGTGGGGACACTGGCCACGGTCGGGGCCACGGTCCTCGTCCTTCCAGCGTGAAGGGGCAAGTTTGCCAAGGCTTTGTCCGAGGCTGCGGTTCCTGCTCCTGTCTTCGGTCTGACCGTTGGGGAGCTTTAAAAATCCCCGTGAAAGCAAAATGAATAGAAGGAGCATTTCTGCCTCCTGATCTCCGTTGGTGTTTGCAGGGTATGCAGATGAATTGCTTTAGAAAAACACATTAGCAAAGCAAAAGTTTATTCTAGGAAGTAGGAGGTGGGAGAATTGGCAGTAATTCTCCCTAGTATCCAAGGTATTATTAGAGGCTTATCCCTGCTCTGCACAGTAATCACATTGGAAATTTTTGATTAGAAAACAAAATCTAAATGAGAATTATGAATATTCATTAGGTGTAGAGATTAATATGCATAATTATGCAAATTAGACAGCAATTAAACACCAATTCTCTGGGGAAATGATTAACACAAAGGCACAGAAATAGAAGGATGTAATTTGAAAGAAGTTTCTGGTTAAATGAACAGTAAGGGGAGCGGAGGAGACAAATACGCGGCGTGTTTGCCATAATAATCAGCTTTGCTAAAATGAAATTGGAGTGCGCCCTGCAACCCTGCCCCTCTCCGTGTCCTTGCTCCCGCACGCGCCCCTGTCCCTGCCGCCGTCCTGCGTCTCCGCTGTCACTGCTGGGAGCAGATCCCTGCTCCTAAAAGAAAATCTCCCGTAAGGCCCTGCCGGCATCTCGGCTGTTGGCTGTCGTCAGAAGAGCTGGTGTGAAGGGGATGGCACAGGGTGATGCTGGATGCTGCTGGGAGCTGCTGCAAGAGGTTTCTCCTGGCAGGTGTGGCCATATAGCCCTCGTGGTGGGGTTGAGGTTTTCCGTGGGACGAGGCAGAGAGATGGCTCTGACTGATGCCTTCCACGCTCCTCAGCTTCCTGCAGATCCTCTCTGTCCTCCCTGGCTGAGCTCACGGTATCTACATAACATCTCCAAAGCCTGGGCACAGGGCAAAAACGATGCCCCTGCCCTGCACTGGCCCCCTCTCAAATCCCCGGCTTTACCCCCCTGAGCATTTGAACGGGGAGATGCCAACTGCCGCTCTTTGACCTCTGGTCACCCACCGGAGCAGAGGAGATGGACCGACACAGTCAGGAATCCTGCTGCCGAGCCAAGGCTCATCTTCCAGGGAAGGTTTCTTCTGTGCCGTTGTGGTACCACAACTTGAATTGCAAGAACTTTGCTGATGTGACTCTCCGGGCTTTTTTTTTTTTGTCCCGGTGGACGTTTGCCATCTCCCCTGGGTGTCTCCTGTGCTGGTAGCCCAAGAGGCGCAGCCTGGGTGGACCTGGCAGATGATGAAAGGAGACGATTTCCTCCCGCAGTCTGTGTGCAGGCACATTGCAAACCCCTCCTGTTTGGTCCCTTGCCATTTTGGGTCGGAGTCCCTTTGCCAAGGATATGCTTGGGAGGGGTAAAAACGAGATGAACAGGAGCATGCTCTGATTGCCACGGGGTTGACAGTGCACCCTCCTCTGTGGGACCACGGGGGGCTTAAATAACAAACGTCCTTGAACGAGTGTGACTAAGCCACAGGTAACATTGTACCCCCAGCAATTCCCCTCTGAGGCTTTCAACTCCGGGTGCTCTTTCAATCTGCTCGGGTGCAGTGAAGGACAGAGTTTGGTCCATGGCCTGGCAGCACCATGGGCAAAAATCAGGTCCTGCTGGAGCATCAAGATCGATGCAATGAGTTTTTAATTCGCAGTCCTCTTCACAATCTGTCTCCAGGGAGAAAAGGTTCATGGGTGCTCTCTGGAATAAAGTGAATTAAAATACTTGTTTCTCCTCTTCCCACTGTCCCGTGTTTTGAAGCATTTCCAGGCTGTGGTGGGATTTACTTTGAAGTTTGTGGAATAAACTCCCAGCTGGAGTGGGAAGGTGAGGAGGGAGAGGGGAGTATCGGTCACACCAAGTGGAAGTGGTTTATTAATGAAAATATTGTTTTGTTTGTAGAAGGAAGAGTTAATTTTGTGAGAACACCTTTGAGGCTTTGCTGATAAAGCAAGAGTAACCTTTGTTCTTCCTGTTTTTCGGTAGGTTTGGATGAAAGGCCGGGATCAGGTTCCTGGGGAACGGGAGATCAAAACAGCTCCACGTTTGACCAAGGAAGGGTAAGGATGAAGTACAAACACCAAGCTCCAACCAAAATAAACGGGGGCTTTACCGTGGCTTCTCAGCGTGTGCGTTTGTGTCCAGATTGAGTCTAACCCTGGAACAGCTTTTCTTGCCCCGCTTTGGATATTGATTCTGTGAACTCTGTGGGGATGACAGTGGGGAGAGCGGCTCCCCCAGCCTCCATCTTCCCGGGCTTTGCTGCCTTGAGGTCCCCCTGAAGAAGGCTGCTCCTCCAAAAACCTCCCCCAGGCCCGCACCCCATGTCAACTCCCCACAGCAGCTCCAGCCTCTCTTTCTGGCATTCGGCTTCATGGCGAGAGGGGAGTCCTGGTCACGGGGTGGGGGGAGAGGTCCCCAAATGGGGTCGTGGCCAAGCAGGTTGAGGGACCTCACCTGATGGGCTGTGCCTTCGGCAAAGCTTGCTGGGTGCCCACACGCACAGCTTTGGGAACCCGAGGGGCCGACTGGGGCTTGCTTTCAGGGGAATCCACCACATCGGCTGGCCAAGGTGCCCTCGGCGGGGATGGAGAGCACGGAAAGGGTTTCCCAGGGAAGGAGTTGAGGCTGTAACAGTGCATAACTGGGGGCTGAGGAGGGGAAGAGAGAAACGACATTAACTTAATTGAAATGATGTTATTTTGACAGATGCTCGTGTTTTAATGGATTTGCATGATTCGTTTTTGCAATGGCACCTTTCCCTTCCTTTAGGTCAGTGGCGAAGCAGGCGCTGTGGTGTCATTTCTCATTTTTATAGGCCTTCTTGCCTCTTCGCCCCTCTGGCTTGGGGAGGGGGCTGCCTGGCTCTCACCTGGTGGGTCCCGAGCCACTGGGCGAAGACCAGAGCTGCCAGCATGGGGCAAACCCCCCGTATGTCCCTGCTTTGGTGCCATATCCCCTCTTCAATGCCACAACTTCGTGGGTGCACTGTTGTGCTCTCCCTTGCTGAGAGGATAAAATAATTTCTGTGCCCTTTTTACGAGGAGCCTGTGACTTTGACCCTTCCTGCTTTGGGAGAGACAGCTCCAACAGCCTTGCGTTTTGGCTTTTGGCTCAGCATCCCCACGTGCCTGGCGGTAACTCTCCTGTGTTGCTTCAGCAGAGTTATGGTGAAGGCCCCCACTACGGCGAGCACAGGGACCTGCCGTCTCACAACAGCATATCTTCATCACCATTCCTGGGAGCTGGACTAGTGGGTAAGTGCCTTTCAGCTGCCCAGCGGGTGTGTGGTCAAAGGAGGGGAAATCGGTAACGCAGAATGGTACGTGGTGGTGGGAGCGTTTGCGCTGGCCGGCGTTACTCTCGTCCCCATGTTGGGTCCAGGAGGCGTT
Organism: Cariama cristata; assembly: GCF_000690535.1. Taxonomy (NCBI): domain Eukaryota; kingdom Metazoa; phylum Chordata; class Aves; order Cariamiformes; family Cariamidae; genus Cariama; species Cariama cristata. The sequence goes on from NW_009600059.1 coordinate 41,273, forward strand.
CTCAAAGCTGTGGTTAAAGGAACTGCTGTCCAGAGGGTCTCATCAGTGCTTGACGTGCATGACAGCCACCGTATTTTTATGTGCCTGATTATTTTTCCCTGCTTTACAGTAGCACCCAGAGGCAATAGCAGAGATTGATGCCCACCGTGCTGGCACGGAATGGGCTGAGTTTGCTCTTGGGAGCTGGGAATCAAGGGTGCATAAGCACCAGGAGAGGAGAGGGAGAAGAGACAAGCTCATCGTTAAGGTCTTGTAACAGACTCGTAGCTGCTTTGCTTTCCAGCCTCACAGCTCCAGTGCAGTGCAACCTCTGCAGAGAGCTGGAGGTGCTTCCCTTCGCTGCAGTGGGGCTTGGAAGGCCTCTGCAAGGCTCCGGCAGCCCCGTCTTGCTTCTCCATCCCCTTCTGCAACTGGGCGGCATGGGGAGCTCGCAGGTACCGGTGGGTGCTGTGCGGCCCCGGCCTCGCTTGCCGTGCCGGAGACAGCCATCGTGTGTGACCGGATGCATGCAACGGTTTACCCAGTTACATCTCCCAGCTCGGGGGTGGGAGGAGAGATTAAGAGCAGAAAATATCCATCCTGAAGGGCTTAGAGAGCTCTAATGGCATTAGGTGAGGATTTGGGGTTAGTCCTCCCCACCTTTGCCCACGCAGTGGTGGTTGAAACACTCCAGCAAGTGTGGAAGGAGCGGTGTCGGGGCAGGGCCCAGCAGCTGCCGTGTTTGCTCGTGGTTTGAAGAGGGAATTGTGTTTGAAACAGAAAATCCCCACCATGTTAGGAGGTTCCTCCTGCGGAGCCGGTCGGAAAGGAGAAGAGAGGAGCAGAGTTGTGATGGGAAGCGAGGAGCCGTGCGTTTGCTCCTCCTGGTTTGGGTCTGGGGTGAGAGGGGCTCACTCTCAGCTCTGCTCCCCCCTTTCGCTCCTCTTGCTGTCAAGGGGGGTACGATGTTTGATTGCCCCTCGGGGGTCCTGTGCAGGCGTGGAAAGGTGTTTCCAAGCAGCTCCCCCCGTCCATCTGCAAGGGCGGTTATGCCTTCTCATTTTCTGCCCCAGGAGGATGTAACCAAAGCAGAAGAGATGTTTCTTAATAAGATGGGGGAGA
>NW_009600059.1:42448-45969 GCF_000690535.1 Cariama cristata
GGGGTGGCGGGGTGGGGGCCCCATCCCAACCCATCCCACCCCTGGGGCCAAGGCAGCCTTCAGAGTTTCCAGCTGAGAAGGAGCTGCCCAGGGGAGGAACATGGAGGTTTCCCCTTTGATGTGTGTGGGGAAGACGCATTTGGCTTCCTCTCAAAGATAGGGCTCCCAGTCTTTGGCAAGCGCCGTGGCACTCCCCGGCAAGGCTGCGAGCCCAACCGGTCCCCAGCACGTGGAGCCAGAGTCTTTGCTGTCCCGGGGGCTGATTTCCACTGCCTGTCTCCGCAGCGGAGGGCGAGCTGTGGCCTCGTGGCCAGCAGGATGGTGGCCACGTCCCGTACCTGCTGAGGCTGCGTCTCCCAGCGCTGGCACGAGGTCTCGGCCACTGGTTTGGGCGGTTGGGTGCAGCACCAGGAGCTGCATTGCTGAAACAGGAGCTGGGGAGGCTGGGAGAGAGCAGCCAGGAGGGGCACGGGGCTCCTCACATTTCAAAGTCACTTTAGTTCCTAAAATTGAATGTGGTTAAAGTAGAAAACATCAATTTCTGGAGCAGGTTCCAAAATACATAAATAAGTTTTGCTTTGCCTCTGTGCTCACGTGCTGAGAAGGATGGACTGGAGGAAGACCATGGCTGGGATTTTCTCTTCCTCTTTACCAAGGTGCTTCTGAAAACTTTTCAAGTGGCAAAATGGTAAGTGGAAGGGAAGAGAAAGGAGAGCAGAAAAAAAAATAATGCTTTTCCATATGCTGGTGTAAAAGCAGTGGTAAAGTGGGAGGGAAAGGTGTGTTTTGGAGATGTGTCACTTCAGCTGCCAGTCCCTGGTTTCCAGCAAGGTCCCCCCCAGGGGTGGCTCATGCTGATGAGCAATTGAGTGGAACCGGTGAGTTTTAAAATGTGAGGAGGTGGAAGGAGCAGATCAGGATGGACATGTCCAGTGGTACTGGGTGGACAAAAGGAGCGTGACTCTATCATCTAAACCCTTCTCCAAAATCAGAGTTTGTATCTCTTTCCCACTCGACCTCTGTTTCTTCAAGGAGGATCAGAAAGTAGTGGGAGAAACATTCCAGGAGGAGCATGGTCTGTGTTGGAAATGGTGGGCTTGGCCAGCTAGAGAGGGAGGCTGAGCTGAAAGGCCCCACAAAGAGTCACGAATCGGTTTGGTTGGAAGAGACCTCTGGGATGATGGAGTCCAACCTTTGCCCTAACACCCCTGTGTCAACCAGACCATGGCACTAAATGCCATGTCCAGTCTTTTCTGAAACCCCTCCAGGGATGGGGACTCCACCACCTCCCTGGGCAGCCCATTCCAATGCCTAACGGCCCTTTCTGTGAAGAAATGCCTCCTCATTTCTAGCCTGAACTTCCCCTGGCACAGTTTCAGACCATGCCCTCTTGTCCTGTCAGGAGTTGCCTGGGAGAAGAGGCCGACCCCCACCTGGCTACCCCCTCCTTTCAGGTCGTTGTAGAGAGCGATCAGGTCTCCCCTCAGCCTCCTCTTCTCCAGACCAAACCCCCCCAGCTCCCTCAGCCGCTCCCCATCAGACTTGTGCTCCAGACCCTTCCCCACCTTCGTTGCCCTTCTCTGGACTCGCTCCAGCACCTCAAGGTCTGTCTGGTGGTGAGGGGCCCAGAACTGGACACAGCACTCGAGGTGCGGCCTCACCAGTGCCCAGTACAGGGGGACGATCCCTGCCCTGGTCCTGCTGGCCACACCATTGCTGATACAGGCCAGGATGCCATTGGCCTTCTTGGCCACCTGGGCACACTGCTGGCTCATGTTTAGCCACTGTTGACCAGCACCCAAGAAGACGTGTGCCTTGGCTTTCCCCATTGGTGTGGACTCTGAGCCCTGGTCCCTGCTGGCTGCCGCTCGGTTGGGGTCGTGCTGGCCTCCTCCGGGAACCCCTGTCCTCTGGCTTTTGTGTTTCTGGAGTCAGTACGGCATCCCAGAGGCAGACTGCAGCCAGCCATCCTCTAACGATGTGCGTTAGGGACAACGAGCACCCTTCCTGCGGCAAAGGGGTGCTGCTGATGGCCAGCGGCACTCATCGGAGAAACGGAGCTAAACTATGATTTTTTTGGCTCTATTTTCCACATGCATCCAGCAAAAGGAATTCCTTTGGTGGACTGAGGAACTCTTACCAGCCTGAGCTTTGAAGCAGTGGTTGTGTCCTTTTGAGACTTCACCGGCCCCTGAAGGCTGCCAGTGTTTTGGGGCTGTGGTGTGTGGGAGGAGCAGGGGTGCAGCTGGGTGCTCCCCTTCCCACGTGAGCTGTTTCACCACTCACAAACTGATCTGTCACGAGCAGGGGCGCGAGGAGAGAGATTTGGGAACTGCAGGATGTAAAGGCCGTTTGGATAAAGGAGCAGTGGAACGTGCAAGCTCGTTCAGCCAAATTTCTTCGCAGAGCATCCCTGCGCTGGGACCTGGCTTTGCCGGGCTGGGTAGGGAAGCTCTGGCTGCAGGTGGGTCCGGCTTGTGAGCAGCTGTGGTCGTGCACAGAAGCAGCGCAGAGCATTGATTTCAGGTGTATTTAGCTGAGGGGTTGGAAAATTAAGAGCAGTGCCGAGGCAGCAAACTCCGTGAGAAGGACAGGGCTAGAGGGATTTGCATGACCCAGGAGAGAAGGAAAGCGGGGATCAGTTTTGGGGGAGCAGGGCAGTGCCAGCACATCCCCAAAACCCCTGTGAGGCTGCATCCCTGCCTCTTGTTCCTGCCTGCCCATCCAGGCAGGTCCCTGTGCCATCACCCCAGCCCGTGCCCTCATCCCCAGCCCAGGGTCCCCTTCCCAAATGCGGTGTTGAGGGGGCTGCTCACCTCCTGGGGAGAAGCTAGGGAAACACAAAGCTCTGGTACAAAATGCCGGGCAGATTTAATCCCAGAAGGACAGCGTGCCTGTTGTTTCCTGCAAGCAGGCAGCAATCCCGGCAGCAGGAGATGCCATCGCTGGTGGCCGGAGGGACGGTTGCCTGCCTGCTCGTCCGTGGGCAGCCCCAGTCCAACCCACTCTTGCAGCGGTGGCCCTGCAGATCATAAGGTGCACGCCTAGCCCAAAACCAAACTGGTTTGAGTTCACGTAGCGTGCTTTGAAAGGAAAGGTACTGATTTCTATTCAGCTGAGGGACACAGGTGTGGTATTCGGGGCTTACGGACGTTATTTAGATGAGCGTACAGCATCGGGCACGATGGGAGCTTGGCTTTGGGAGGCACCTTGAGTGCAGAGGCGAAGAGGGGCTGTGCTGACAGGGGGACCTGTGGGTGCTGATCCCAGCGCTGGCCTTCCCCTGCCCCCAGGGCTCCCCGAGAGCTGCCGGTGATGCCACTTATGCACTTTTTTTGAAGGGGACGGTGCGAGGACAATCTTTAATCGGATGCTTTCCAAAGCCCAGGTGCCCTCTCTGCCACCGCCTCAGCTCCATGAGATGATGGGGAAAACCAGAGCTGTCTGCAAGACTAACTGGGCAGGGAGCTCTGGCCAGTGTTGCACTGGATAGGATAACCTAAATTTAAAAAAAAAAAAAA
>NW_009600059.1:46124-46710 GCF_000690535.1 Cariama cristata
GCGGCTGCCCAGAGGACGAGTGATGTCCTGACGAGGTCCGAACCTCCCAGCCTTGGGTGGGGAGAGGTGATGGGCACCATTCCTGGCTGCTTGTGGTGGTGCCAGGACACAGCGCGGTGACAAACCGGCAGTCCTGGAGAGTGAGGAGGGCTCTTCTGTTTGTTTTAAATCACCAATCTTCAAAATCTGCCACTCTTTTACCATGTATCTTCAGCGGGGGCGGGGGGGGGGAAGCCATAACAGATTTCTTTCTAGTAATTATTTCTAGTAATTAGCTTCTTTTCAGAGGAGTGTTTCTAATCTTGTGTGTATTGTGAGCTGTTGTGGATTGGGTTCTTCCTGGACAATGGTTTTAATCTGCCCACGGACTGGGTTTGTCGCTGCTCCTGGTTTTTTAATGTTTGTGGTTTTTTTTTTCCTCCCCTCTTCTAATCCCCGACTGTGTTTTTCCTCCCCTTTTTCCCCAGGCTGTAACTCTAATGGAATTACTGGTGTGGGGCTGGGGGAGAGGCACGTGGTGGGTGGCTGTGCCATGGCCGGGGCGGTGGGTGCCGGGGGCTGCCCTGGCAAAACCTGTAGGCAGCGT
>NW_009600059.1:47107-48903 GCF_000690535.1 Cariama cristata
ACCTTTTCTTGGCTTATTTGTACACATCTGTGAGTGGGGCTTGTCTTGGGGAAAGAAACAGCAAAACCACAAGTTTACTTAAAAAGGCGATTTGCTCTGGTGGAGGTGAGATGCTGCCATGGTCCTGAGTGCCGATGCCAAACCCTGATGCTGCCAGAGCTGGTGACAACCTCAGGAAAGAGGAATTTTTTTTTTTTTTCTTTTTTTTAATTCTGCTACCTGGTCTCTGAGCCCGAGAGCAAATCTGCCTTTGGGAGAAGAGAGTGCAAACGATGCGCAGGGATTTCTTTGGAAAAGTGCTGGGTGAAGGCAGGCCTGGGGGAGGCTGAGCCTGGCACAGCCGGATTCTGCAAGAGGGAACATGCTGGGGAGAGGAGAGAGGTTGGGAAATCGCTTATTCATCAGGATTGAAGGCAGCCTGGGCAGGTGAGGGGCAGGGGAAGGAGTTGGCAGGGGTGGAACAGGCAGGAGGGGGATGCCAGGACTCGCAGCGAAGCAATGCCGTGAAGAGCTGGAAATACTAAATGCTCCCAGCTAGTTTCTGGGTGCACCTTGCTCAAGGTGCCCCTTGCCCATGCTTCACCTTTGCGTGCTAAAATTCACAGAGGTAAATCCAACAGATGAGATTTCCAAGGGAAACTCCTTTCCCATTCAAGGAATTTATTCCCAGTATCTTCTGATTGCCAGCCCCACTCTTTAACACTCAGATGCAGGATTTCAGTGATTCAGCCAGGAGCAAGATGCTGTTTGGGGAGATTCCTGGTGTTTTCTGCCAAGACTGACCTCCGTCCCGGTCCTTGCCGGGGTCTCGGGGTTTTGCCACCTTTTCTGGTGGGTGCCCCTGCAAAGGGGCGATTTGGGCAAGTCCCTGTGCAGCTGGGTTTGCCGCATGTGCCGGCTGGCATCTCCGTGGCAGCAGAAACACCACCTTCTGCTGACAAGTTCAACTTTTTCTTGCCCAACTTGTTGCCTTTTTTTATTTCAATAGGCTAGATACGTTCTGATCCAGAAAAGTTTGCTGTTCTTCCTTCAGCCTTGTTTTCCTAGACAATTAAATGTAAAATTTTTACTGCTGAGGGTTTTGCTGCATTTTTCCCCATTTTATGTGATGATGAAGGAGGGTGCAGGGACTGGGGGGACTGCCCTCCCATCCCCAATTTCCCCCATCCCACGAGACGCCCGTGGATCCAAGCGTGCGGCAGATTGCTGGTACCCGGCACGGATGCTTTCCCGTGTGAACCGAGCGAAGGATGAAGGACCATCAGGTGAAGGTAGCGGGTTTGGGAGCAAATACGGTGCCGAGTTGGCACTGGGTTGCAGTCTTTTGTCTTCCAACATGTGTGCCAAGAGCCCTGCGGTTCGACCGCCGAGGTTATCCGGTGACGGCAGAGGCGTTCGGCTCCGGCGCTTCACCATGCGAGCCAAGCGCAGAAGCGGCAGTGCTTTATCGGATGGGAGACCTGGCTGTTGCTGACCAGATAAACCAACATGGTGTTACCCTGGTATTCCTTTGGTTTAGGAGTAATTGCGATCCGCCTGATGCCACAACCAGTTGAGTTATTTGTGTCCCATCGCCGACGCTGCGGCAAATAGAGCTGCTAAGCTCTTTTAAAAATTAGGTCATTTAGGAGATCCGTCCTCTGACATTTTGACCTTTGTTTACTTAATGTTTAAGCCTCTGAAACAAAACAGCAGCGATGCCCGGTGTGTCCGGCTGTCGTTGGAGGTGAGGGACAGTGGGATGCTGACGTTGCCACACTGTGACCCCCCCAGCACCGTCGGGAAGTGAGGGGGGG
>NW_009600059.1:49121-49385 GCF_000690535.1 Cariama cristata
CCAGTGCATTAACCTGCATCTTAGCAGGCTGCAGTGATGGCTTTAGGTTAAGCAGATTGGCAAAATCCTTCCCCTCCCAATTTTGCTTACTAAGCCAGACCGGAGGCAGGAATTAACCTGCATCTTAGCAGGCTGCAGTGATGGCTTTAGGTTAAGCAGATTGGCAAAATCCTTCCCCTCCCAATTTTGCTTACTAAGCCAGACCGGAGGCAGGATGCGATCGCCCCTTTTCGGGGAAGGACTTTTGCCCGGGGGGGGGGGGGG
>NW_009600059.1:49427-52366 GCF_000690535.1 Cariama cristata
CAGGCAGAGTCCCCTGTGCCGGTGTGGGGCAGCTGCCGGGGCAGGGCCGTCCTGCCCTGGGTTCAAAGCCTTTTTGATCATCATCTCCCATTTCCTTCTTCCCTCCCCCTTTTCCCTGGTGGCACCGTTAATAGGCTGTAATGAACACAGGGAAAAATTCCTCATATATATTATTTTTTTTTTTTAATGACAAAGTGCCTGTTACCCACTAGAAAAATGTCTAGTTTTGCTTTGGGTGGGGAGGAAACCCCAAAGCAGACCATTGTGCTTCTGGCTGTCCCGGGCACAGCGTAGAACTATTCCCTTTCTCCCTGGTATGGGGTCCTTCCCCAGGGTTGCAACACTGCCCTGGCACCCATGGGTGCTACTTGCCCTGGGGCTGCGGTGTTCCCCGGGGTGGTGACTGCAAGGAAAGAGACTGCAAGGACATTTCAGAATGGAAACATTTCACCATGTGTGTTGGGTTTCTCTTTTTTTTTTCTTTCCCCTCCTTGAAAACACTATTTTCAGCAGCATGTGGGCAGGGTGAGGTTGAACATATTTGATAAAAGCCGTTGCTGGGTGCTAAAGTTCACGTGGCAGCGCTGGGACACGTGGGCTCAGCTCGCACGGGGCTGTTCCTGCGCAGCATCCGCGTTGGCAGGGATGCTCCGGCGAGGAGCCCCGTGGTCCAGGAGGAACCTGCCCGGTGGGACCTAACGGAGGGGGTTTGGAAAGGAAGGAAATGCCTTTCTACTGAATACCTGCTCTTTAGATCTGGATGGGTTTTTTGGAAAGCTGAATCTCCACCGGGAAAGGAGAAAGAAGGTAATCCCTGCGCCGTACAGAGCAGGAGCTCAGCTCCACACGCTGCTGCTCAGCGTGTGCTGGAATTGTGTTTCCGTTTGTATGGAAAGCACCCGCAGAGTCTGGTCACTCATGCCTGGCTGTCGGTTTGCTCTGTCACTGCCTCTGCCAAATTCGGCTGACCTTTTTTAATATGTTTGGAGGGACATTTTTTTTTTTTTTTGGCTCTGGTTTGACACTGCCAGTTTCCATGGCCACAAGCAATTCCTTGCATCACTGCAGTTTTGGGGTTTTGCTGTTTATGGACCAGCCAAACCCTGCTGTCTGTGAACTTAAAAGAGCTCCTATTTTAGCAACAAGCTATTACGGGAGGCAGTCACCTCTCCAGGCGGGTGGAGGAAGCTGCGTTACGAGAGCAGGCTTCGCTCTGGTTTGACACTGCCAGTTTCCATGGCCACAAGCAATTCCTTGCATCACTGCAGTTTTGGGGTTTTGCTGTTTATGGACCAGCCAAACCCTGCTGTCTGTGAACTTAAAAGAGCTCCTATTTTAGCAACAAGCTATTACGGGAGGCAGTCACCTCTCCAGGCGGGTGGAGGAAGCTGCGTTACGAGAGCAGGCTTCGCACCTCGGCGGGACGCCCCGGATGGATGCCTGGGGGTGCATGCAAAACCTCCCCTTCCTTCTTACACAAAATCTTGTCTTTTCTTTTCTCCACTGTAGGGAAGAGCAGTGAAAGAGCCTCGTACTCCACGTTCGGAAGAGACACAGGGATGCCAGGACTAAACCAGGTAATGATAAAATACATTGAGATTTTTTTGTTTCGTTTACTGGCGAAGCTGCTAGGAGTGAGAGCCTGGGAATGAAAATCAAGCTGGCGATTTGCATCTCGCCTCTCCGCACGAGGTCCTGGAAAGCCTCTGCTCTGCTCAGAAACGTCAGCTGAGTGTCGGTGGTTTATACGGGCGTGAGTTGCTGGCTCGGAAGAGTTGTCAGAGATTAGAAAACGGGGTTGTATCAGCTTCTCGGTTCGTTTCAAAACCTCTTCAGGCTCACTTATTTTGTTATTGTTAATCCTGTTTCAAGCTGATTTGTATTTAATCAGATACGACCTAGCCACACTGCTCTCGGAGGGAGTTTCAGTGAGTCAGATCCAAGCAACACCTTTCTTTGTGACAGGGTGGCTGCGGGCAGAGCAGCGCTCCGGGATGCACCTTCTCCCTCCGGCTGCTTGCCTTGGGGCTCTCGCTTTGCCTCCAAGCACAGCGCCTGGTGCTGTGTGGGCTCTCCCTCCCCGACCAACATCCCCCTGTACCCCCCACTTCCCAGTTACGGGCAAGAGGAGTCCGTGAGATGGTTTCTGGGCTGTTGTAGCATCATTTTGCTGGATATCGGATGGCGGTTTGGTTTTATAGCGGTTCTGTTGATGCAGGATCTGCAGCAGATGTTCATCTCCACCATCAGGGAGGGACACGACATGGGAGAGCCGCCTCTTGTGGCAACAGCCCTGCTCTGTTGGGTCACCCCGTGTGAACCCCGGCAAGAGGACCAGGGCTGTGCCGTGGGGAAAAACTTGCTTCCTGTGAGGAATACCACAGGCATAAATCAGGGCCCAGGAACGCAGTCAACCAGCCCTGAGATAATCTAGCCTGCTGCCACCAGCATCCAGAAATAGTTTTTTGGGAAGAAGCGAGCACCTCCGCTTTGATGTGTTGCTGCAACTGCCCGTCAGTGCCCGAGCATGGTCCCGGGGAAACAGTCCCACCATTTTATTCAAGGGAGCAGCTTTTGGCCAGACAGCTTTTTATTTTATACATGTACACATACACATATTACATGTTTTAATTTTACACAAATTTGTCATAATTTCCTCTTCTCTGAACTGAGGATGTTTCCTTTGCTGAAACAGCTGTGCTGGCTGTCTGTGCCAGAGTGGATTTAATTTACCACTGAAACTGCTAAAACAAAAATGGGACAGATGCCAAGCCGTGCTTTTTAATGTTATGGTTTTGCTGGGGTTTCATGGAGGAGGGGGAGATATAAGGTAACAGAAACGGGGTGGGCAAATGGTGCCGCGGGCCGGGAGAGGCTCTGGCGCAGGCACACGGGTCCGGATCGGGTGGCAGAGCGGGAGACGGAACCCGTTTGATGTG
>NW_009600059.1:52453-52876 GCF_000690535.1 Cariama cristata
ATCTGGCTCCGGGTTTGTGGACGGGGGGGTGGGGGTGACCTCTGGTTTTTTTTTTCTTTTTCAAAAGAGCTGGAAAATTGTCCAGTGGCAGATGCCCTGGATTGGGAGCACGTTCTGCCCCAAAACGCCCTCCTCCAGGGCAGAGCTGCGGCTCCCCACCTTACTTAACCCTTAACCGTCTCCAGAGGCATCGCCAGGGAGAGGGAACGGGAAGAAAATCCGGTTTTTTGGGAAATTGCCTTAAAATCTCAGTGCCTCTCTGGAGATAGCCGCTGGAGGAGCCGCAGCAGCCCCTCCCGGGTGCTGTGCCGCTTGCTTTTCTTGGCTGTGCTGCTCCGTGGCGCGTAGCGGTTTCGGTGCGAAGGTAATATGACCGGTGGAACAGATTGCAGGAATTTCACCAGCTGTGAATACACGAGCTCC
>NW_009600059.1:52917-54089 GCF_000690535.1 Cariama cristata
GCAGTGGGTTTTTCTTTCCAGTTTCTCAAAAGCCTGAAATCCTCCTTTATTTCAACATGTTGCCCTCGGAAGATGGGTCAAAGCTAAGCTTTTGTTACTTAAAGGACCTTGGCCAGCTCTCTTAAATTCCTCGTAAATACATTTCACTTTCTCCCGAGGTGAAAGGGATGATGCCAGCGGGTGTGTTCCTGGAGGAAGGGCACGCTTGCTCCATCCCAGGACCCAGCGAGCACCCTGGGCTCCAACTCCTGCCGGCTCTGTGCCACTTCCCAGCGTGCCCAAGGTCAGCCAGGATAAACACAAGGGAGGAGTTTCCTCTTTTTAGAAAGAAGGATTTGACTTTTCCCTGATAAAATGCAAGAGAAAACCACCCCCAGCAGAGGCGTTGCAACTCCCATTGCGTCGTCCACAACGGATCGAGCTGCCCGGCGCTGGGAATGGGAGAGAAACCATCAGTGCCGGCGCACCCTGCGCTGGGTTTTACGGCCGGGGAGGGAGTGGGAGAGGCACAGTCAGATGGGCCGCTGGCCACCAAACCTCTCCTGTGTCTTGCGGTCAGTTTAGGCACGATGGAGAGATGTGACAGTCTGAGGGGGGCTCCTGGGTTTGCCGGTGGGTGAACGCCGTACCCATCCTCTGCCCTGGCTGAGTCCCTGGTGGCGTTGCGGGGGCAAGGGACAGCACTGGGCTGTTGAGTCGGATGGGCTTTTTGGAGATGGGTGGATGCACTGTGCCCATCAACTCTGTGCTCCCCAGGCACCAAAGCACCGATCAGTTCAGAAACCGTAATCCCTTGCTGTAAAACCTCGGAGGTGGTGAGGGGAAGAGTTTTGTCCTGAGTAAGTCCATGAGGCAGGCGGGGAGCGCTGTGTAATGAACCCCTCAGCCTGACGGTCGCCTCCTCTTTGCCTTCAGCAGGCTGGGCCGATAAAATAGTCGGCAGGGTCTCATCCTGCCCTCGGGGCAGGAAGATGAGCATGGGACTGCGATGCTCCCCGCGATGGCACCTGATAGTTTGCATCCTTGGTTTGTAGAGAGGTTCCTTGCTGGGGTCCAGTGAGAAAACACATCTTGAAAGACCTTTTTCTTACTGCACATATATATTCCCCCCACTGCTACCCCCATATTTACATACTTGTTTTTCCTTCTGGCCCCTTGACTTGTCTTTCCCG
>NW_009600060.1:0-368 GCF_000690535.1 Cariama cristata
GTCAATTAGGAAAATTTGAGAAAACTAAGGCAAATTAGAAGAGAAATTGGAAGAAATGTGGGTGCAAATTCCATGAAAATTCTCTAAAAATTAACAAAATGTGGTGAGATTAAGAGAAAATAGAAGTAAAATTGAAGAAATTTGATGAAAACAAAAAAAGTTGAGGGGAAAGTGAGGAACATAAGAGAAGTCGGGGGAAAACCAGGGGAATAAGGGGGGAAATGAGGGAAAAATTTGAGGAATTTGGGAGAATTAGGAGAAATGCAAGGGAAATTAGGAGTAAAAATCAGGAAAAATTAGTGGAACCAAAGGAAACACAGAGAAAATTTAATGAAAATGAGAAAAGTTAGATAAAAATTAAGTAGTAA
>NW_009600061.1:0-5002 GCF_000690535.1 Cariama cristata
CTCTGGTGAGAACCCACCTGGAGTATTGCGTCCATCTCTGGAGCCCTCAGTACAGGAAAGACATGGACCTGTTGGAGAAGGTCCAGAGGAGGGCAACTGAAATGATCCAAGGGCTGGAGCACCTCTACTATGAAGACAGGCTGAGAGAGCTGGGGTTGTTCAGCCCGGAGAAGAGAAGGCTTCGAGGTGACCTCATTGCGGCCTTCCAATACCTGAAGGGGGCCTATATGAGAGAAGGGGACAGACATTTTAGCAGGGTCTGCTGTGACAGGACAAGGGATAATGGTTTTAAACTAAAAGAGGGTAGATTTAAACTTGACATAAGGAAAAAATTTTTTACAATGAGGCTGATGAAGCACTGGAACAGGTTACCCAGAGAAGTGATGGAAGCCCCATCCCTGGAGGCATTCCAGGTCAGGCTGGATGGGGCTCTGAGCAACCTTATCTAGTTGGAGATGTCCCTGCTCGCTGCAGGGGTGTTGGACTAGATGACCTCTAAAGGTCCCTTCCAGCCCAAATGATTCTATGATTCTATGATTCTATAGCACATTCCATATACACACTACGCAAGCTTTGCACAGAACAGCTGAATACAAGTACTCATGGAAAAATCAAATATTAATCCGGAAAACATGAAAGAAATCCTTTGGATTAGCCCACATTCAGAAAAGCAGTGTTGTCTATAGCTCCTTAAGTATGTGTTACAGGCCTATGGAAATTATCGGAAAATGTTCCTCAGCAGAGGAATTACTTCCTCATGACCCACCAATGCAACAACTCCAAACCTTTCTAAAGGGATTGCTAACAGATAAGAAGTCTCAAAAGGACAGAGTTTACTAAGAGAATTATTCCCCTTTGTTTTCCTCAAGATCCCATTTACAGGCAAAGAGAAAGCACAACTGTATCTATTTATCCTTCATATATTTAAACTGTTTCAAAATCATTGTCCAAATCTATGACAGGAGTAAAGAAAAATAAGACAGTTACAATAATTTTATACAGAAAGAATCTCAGTTAGCGAGGTTCACAGAGGCAATAATGCTAAATTCTGCAGCTAAGCGCTAGATTGAGGCAGACAGGGAGGTCCTGGAGCTGGAGAAACCCAAGGAAGAACAGAAAGACCCACCAGGAATCGGCAGCTCTTTCTCCTGGGACATGCCATCCCGAGGCTTATCTCTGGCAAGCCTAGTTGTATCCCTTTCCCCCTTCAAATCTAGTTTAAAGCTCTTTTGATGAGCCCTGCTAACTCTTGTGTCACGATCCTTTTCCCTCTTTGCGACAGGCGTACCTGGTCTGTTGCCAGCAGACCTGGTGTCATGTAGACTGCCCTGTGATCAAAAAAAACAAAATTCTGCTGGTGACAGCAGTCTTGAAGCCAGCTGTTGATCTGCTGGCTCTCCGCGTTTCTTCCCTCATTATTCCCTGTAACTGGAGCAACAGAGGAGAACATTAATTGTGCTCCTGATCCCTTAACCCATCGTCCCAAGGCCTTGAAAGTCTCTCTTGCCTTCAGACTTCTAGCTCCAACCTCACCTCTGCCTATCTGAAAAATCAGTAACGGATAACAATCCAAAGGCCATACCAGGGTAGGAAGCCTCCTGTTCACGTCCTTAACCCTGGCCCCAGGGAGGCAGCACACTTCCCTGAAGAGTGGTTCTGATTTGCATATTGGGCCTTCTCATCCCTGCAGGAGAGAGTCTCCTATGACAATCTCCCATCTTTTTTCCTTAATGCAAGCAGTTTTGATGTCAGGCATAGGCCGACTTAACCTCGGCAACTCATCCAAGTTAGATGTTCGATTCCACTTGAAGAGCCTTGTACCTATTACACAAAGGCACTTGGGAAGGTCGGGCAGTCACAGAGGAGACTTGCCTGCTGTGCTGGGCAGGAACTTGTTGCCATTGGCCCTTATCTTCCAAGTTACTGTGTTCAGCCAGGTGGAGAGAAGATAGGGAATCCTCCAGATCATGGATCTTGTCTGCCTGTTGGGCCTGTCCTAGGAAAGGTAGGGTCACTTATCAGAGGAGTTCCTCTACCTGGGCATACCTCCCAAAGCTGGGCTTACTGGTGCCGTCTGGTACTGGAGAGCAGGGCACACCCTGCAGCCTGGCACCTGGGTGGGAGCCTGTTCCCATCAGAGCTCTGTCTGGGCAGCTGTGTCAGTCATGGTGTGTGCAGAGCTTAAAGAGACTATGGTTTTCTGACAAGTGGACACCATTGCTCCCTAGTTGAGTTGGCAAAGCTTCAGTGCCCCTCCTGCTCGTCCTTCCACACCAACTGCCGTGCAGACTGCTGCGCCATGCCCTGGCTGGTGCACCATGTCCTGTTTGCCCACCCTGTTCACAGTGCTCCTAGTCGTTGACACTCCTTAGGGCTGTTTAAATCCCCTGCAGTTGCTCCAGGCAATGCCCAGGGACAGAAACACTTTGATACTGTTTCCCACAGAATTCTCCTGGAGAAACTGGCTGCTCATGGCTTGGATGGCCATACTCTTCGCTGGGTAAAAAAACTAACTGGTTGGCTGGGCCCAAAGAGTGATGGTGAATGGAGTTAAATCTAGTTGGTGGCCGGTCACGAGTGGTGTTCCCCAGGGTTCAGTACTGGGGCCAGTTCTCTTTAATATCTTTATCAATGATCTGCATGAGGGCATCAAGTGCACCCTCAGTAAGTTTGCAGACAACACCAAGTTGGGTGGGAGTGTTGATCTGCTTGAGGGAAGGAAGGCTCTGCAGAGGGATCTGGGCTGGCTGGAGTGATAGGCGGAGGCCATTTGTGTGAGGTTCAACAAGACCAAGTGCTGGGTCCTGCACTTGGGTCATAACAACCCCATGCAATGCTACAGGCTTGGGGAAAAGTGGCTGGAAAGCTGTCCGGTGGAGAAAGACCTGGAGGTGTTGGTCGACAGCCAGATGCATATGAACCAGCAGTGTGCCCAGGTGGCCAAGAAGGCCAACAGCATCCTGGCTTGTATCAGAAAGAATGTGGCCAGCAGGACTAAGGAAGTGATTGTCTCCTTGTACTTGGCACTGGTGAGGCTGCACCCTGAACACTATGCTCAGTTTTGGGCCCCTCCCTACAAGAAAGACCTTGAGGTGCTGGAGCATGTCCAAAGAAGGACAATGAAGCTGGTGAAGGGTCTAGAGCATAAGTCTTATGAGGAGGGGCTAAGAGAACTGGGGTTGTTTAGCAAAGGCTTAGGGAAGACCTTACCACTCTCTACAACTACCTGAAAGGAGGTTGTAGTGAGGTGCGGGTCAGTCTCTTCTGCCAAGTAACCAGTGATAAGATGACAGAACATGGCCTCAAGTTGCACCAGGGGAGGTTTAGATCGGATATTAGGAAGAATTTCTTCACTGAAAGGGTAGTCAGGCTGCTCAGGGAAGTGGTAGAATCACTGTCTCTGGAGGCATTAAAAAAGAGTGTAGATATGATGCTTATGGACATGGTTTAGTGGTGGACTTGGCCATGCTAGGTTAATGGTTGGACTCTATGATCTTAAAAGTCCTTTCCAACCTAAATGATTCTATGATTCTATGGTTTAGTGGCAGACTTGGCAGTGCTACTTTTATGGTTGGATTCGATGATCTTAAAAGGTCCTTTCCAACCTAAACTATTCTATGATTCTATGATTCTAATAATACACTTAAAAGTGTAATACACACTTTCCATTTCTATCCTTGTTTTCTAGTGTTCTGCTTACTCTTCCTCTGCTCCTCTGGGTCTTGAGATTGAGTTGCAGACTGGTGAAAGGCATTTTCTTAACATGCTTTTATACATTTCTCTTCATTGTTTTGCAGCACCATGTTACATTCAAATTTACTACATATGGTGGATTTTACAAGTCAGATACTATTTCTGTGTTCTCTTTGTTACCCCTAAAATCAGGTGTACCTAGCCCTGGGTCTGCATTTCTTTAATTAAGCACTGGAGACTTGTTGGTAGTTGTGGGATCTCCAATGCCAAACTTGTGTCCCCTGTCTTCTCATCCCATGCCTCTACTCCTCTACGTCACATCCTGTGTCTCTACTTCTCAGGGCCTCTACAATCATACCACATCTGCATTTCTCTACACTACATTATTGTGTTAGAGTTGTAAAAATCTTATTCTGGATAGACAGCAGTAACAAGCAGGTATTCTATATAAAACCGTGGTTATAGCTGTAATGTCGTCACCTGAAAGGAACCTGTTAGGATGACCTCTCTCCCCTTGGGACCAATGATCAAGTTTGTAATTCCCTCGGACTGAATTAAAGTGAAATGACACCAGCCAACTAGTTTTACGATTTATTAATACAAAATACAAGGCGTGTGGGTAGATATGATAACTCAATGACAACTACTAAACTGGATAATATAACTGAATGATTAAGTCCCATGCTGCATATTTTACTTAGAACTAGTCATAAAAAGAGAGGAGAGAGAAAGACAGAGAGGGGAAAAGAGAGAGAGAGCGATAAAGAAGTTTTCACCACTGTGAATCCAGCAACATCCCATTGGTCCTCTTTCTTGTTGTGTCTTGGTGTTGGGGGTCCTACTCCAGCTTCTGGTGTTACCCTTTTATACAGTTCAAGTCCCAAAATTTCCACCTGGTTCCAGGAAACTTCATGCATATGCATGGTGGGAGTGATGCCATGTGAGGGTGGGCGTGGTCTGGTTCGGTGCAGTCTCAGTGCATCCTGGGTGGTCACAGGGAGACTGTTTCAGGGGTCGCATCAGATGAGACTCTCCCCAAAGTCAATGAGCTAGTATCCTGCACATGTGCTGTTAGCTGTTTTCCAGTTCTTCACAGGGCAGGCACATCTTATGCATCAAAAACATCTAAGGAAAATGCCCACTCATCTGTCCGCCACAGTAGCATATAAGATTAAAAAAAAGGCATTACTATCATAGCTGATTTACATGTTTATTCGCCATTCTGATTCCAAATTAGGGAGTATTTTTTCTGTTTGTTTCGGGTTTTTAACTAAAATAATAATTTAATATAATTAAAATAATATTTTTT
>NW_009600062.1:0-336 GCF_000690535.1 Cariama cristata
TGAGAGGGTCTGACAACAGGTTAGCCCCGGCGGGAAAGCATGTAGCCTCTTCCACAGCGGTGTTTTGCCAGTCAGTCGTCACAAAGCTTTTATTGCCTCTTTGCATCCAACATTGCCGGTCGAAACAATCCTTTCCTCACAACCGTTTCTCCCACTCCTAAAGGGTTTCTTTTTCTTTCACAGCATTCCTGAAATGCGGCGCTGACCTCCAGCCGGCTACTACCACTGGCCTTCCTTTCCCCAGCGCCTTCCACCATGGCGGCCCGCTTGGTGCAACGCTGCTGCTGGCGGCACTTCGGTGCCTTCGTCTCTACTCCCTCAGCAGTCCCGGCTTTC
>NW_009600062.1:365-1152 GCF_000690535.1 Cariama cristata
GGCTGGGACGGTGGTGATGGCAAGAGCTCTGCCTCAAGCGCCTTTCGCTTTGTTTCATACTTCAAGCCCTTCCAGCTGGGCAGATGGATTCTCGGTCAAAGAGGAGGTGGAGGACAGCAGAAATCCAGAGCACAAAGTGATCGGGGAACTGATTGCAACAGCCTCGAGTCCTCAGGAACTCTTCCAGTTGAGTGAACTCCATGCTCTGAATAGCAACCAAGCCTCACTAATAATTACTCAACTCTCCCGGCTCGCAGCGGAAAAAAAACTGGAAACGGAGAGCATTGTGCGAGACAAACGTTTCCAACAGCTCATTGGCATCATGGATTCCCAGGTAAGTTCCCTCCTTGCCGCAGAAGCATTTTTGGGAAAGAATATGAGGTGAAAAGCGGGCGGAACTCCTGGGATTGAACTGGGGTGGCTGGTTGGAGCCAGCTGCTTGTTTAGGGTTTGTACTTTGCCTTTCCAAGTGAAAGGTGAAGTTGAGGGGATCAGGAGTGAAATTACCAGCTCTAGGCAGGGTGTCTGGTCATTTCTATCTAAAAGCACTGCTTTTTGTACCAGAGACAAAACGTAGTGGAGAGATCATCCTCGTTAAAGGCTGCCTTGCTCCTGCTCTCAGGAATTTTCCGTTTTCTCAGTAAGATAAAGCTGCGCCTTTGCTGGTTAGTGGCAAAGGCGCGTCAGAGCCACGCAGCCGGACAGCGAAGAAGCCACCAGGTAAGATGGGGCATCTGAAGGGAACCGACGTACCGTGCTCAGCGCATCGTACTGTAAAACCTCGGCC
>NW_009600062.1:1168-7101 GCF_000690535.1 Cariama cristata
TTGTCTGCCGTGGTTGGTGTGAACCCAGCCAGCTGCTACCAAAATACCTGCAGCTCGTGGGCCCCACGTCGTGAGATCACAGGATGGTTTGGGTTGGAAGGGGGCTTTGAAGATCATCTAGTCTAGCCCCCGTCCACAAGCAGGGACATCTGCTGCTGGAGCAGGTTGCTCCAAGCCCCATCCAACCTGGTTGACATTTCCAGGGATGGGGCAGCCACAGCTTCTCGGGACAACCTCTGCCACTGCCTCACCACCCTCACCGGGAAGAATTTCTTCCTGATACCTCATCTAAATCTGCCTTCTTCCAGTTTAAAGCCCTTGCCCCTTGTCCTGTCACTCCAGGCCCTTGTCAAAAGTCTCTCTGTCTTTCTTATAAGCACTCTTTATATTTTGAAAGGCCATGAGATGGTCTCCCTGGAGCTTCTCCAGAGAGTGGAGCAGAGGGGCAGAATTCTGTCCCTCGACCTCCTGGCCATGCTGCTTGGGATGCAGCCCAAGATAAGGTTGGCTTTCTGGGCTGCCAGTGCACATGGCTGGGTCATGTCCCATTTGTCACTCACCAGTATCCCCAAGTCCTTCTCCACCCGGCTGTTCTCAATCCATGCTGGTAGTGGGGATTGCCTGGACCTGTGAACTTGATGAGGTTCCTGGCAGGGCTCTGGGGGTAGAAACGTTCTGCCGACGCCTCATGTTTCTCCTGATCCATGATCTCTGCTCCCTAAAACCTGTCTAAGGATAGCAGAGAGGTGGGATTTGTCCGGAGGGTGGCTGGTTAGCTCCATAGAGCTGAAATGCTTCCATGCTGCTGTGTTTGGAGTAAAAGTACTGCTCCTGCTGATCTACGTGGTCCTGTGTCACTGTCACCACGAATCAAAGGGGTGCCGGTGTCCCTGGGGACCCTTCAGCGGGGAAGGGACGTCCTAGAGCTGGCAAAGCTGAGCTGTCACACTGCATGAGTGATACGACAAGCGAGGCAGCGTGACCTAAGTGTAGGAAACTGCCAAGAGAGATGTGGCGAGGGCTTTTGAGATGTAAAGCAAGCAAACTCACTGCAAACATGATTATCCTTCTCCAACGAGCTCTTACTGCAGCTGCAGTCGTAGACGACTGAATGTAAGAGGTCGTTGTGTAGACGCAAAGATGCTCTGATGCGAAGAAACTAAAATTCATCGGCTTGCAATGTCCTTGTGTCGATGAGCCAGAGATTTTGAACAGTAGATGAGGTGTGGGCCAGGACAGCATGGAGGGAAAGGGCTCTTAACAGACTGTGAGGTGAGTTTTGTACATGTGAAGGGGTGAGAAAGGTGAGGGATGGGCAGGGGAGTAATCTGGTTCTCGTGACCTTCTGTGTAACCTGGGGCACATCGCCAGCTCTGCTCGCTTTCTCAGCTGCGTCCTGGTCTGCGGTTTTTGCAGATTTTAGCAGAGCACCCTGGCAGCGCTCAGGTCATTCAGCACCTGGGATGCTGAACCATTTCTGAGCAGCACTTTAGGAATTTGCCACGCTGATAGTAGAAGTGCTGGAGTTTGGACGGGCCAGATAGTCAAAGCCTTTGCGGGCCCAAACCCGCGTGGTCCCTCTTGCCCAAAATTCAGCGTCTCGGGGCACTGGCGCGCTCGCCTCCTGCACGGTCCCTCGTGAGAAGCAACTTCTCATTTCTGAAATCATTTTGTAACACTGGGATGTTCTGTCAGGCAGGAGCAGTGCTCTGTACCGGGGCGGCCTGCACAGTCGTGCTTTCTGAAGGGCCCGTCAGAACCGATGTTGTGCGAAAGAATCAGGTTTGGTTTTATACAAATGGGGAGAGCTTTCAGACTGGAATTGCCTTTTAGTGCTGCATGGTAGCAGCAGAACACAGCTGGGGAAGCTTGGGCTGGAAATAAAGAGATGCCTGGCATTCACTGATGGACATCGAGGGAAGTGAAAGCTGGAAACACGGATTTCTGGTGGAAAACCACGAGCTCTGACTCACATCGGAGTTGCTGGTGGGAAAGCAGCCGGCAGTGGCCAGGCGGAAAAGTTCAGTGGGCAAAGGGTGGGAGTGGGCAAGTCCTGGTGCTCCCAACAGCTGGTAGGATTCGTGCCTTGTCTCCTTTTGGAGACACTGGAGAGAAATCGGAGCTTTTAGGATAAGTTTCACCTGCCCTGAGATGTTGAGGCGAGTCGGAGTGCCGTGACATTCCCACCGTGACCCTCAAGTTTCTGCCACTGAATTACGAATCTTTTCCATCACCTGTCATTTTACCAGCCACACCACAAGGAAGCTTAAGTGCCTTCAGAGAAGGGTAAAGTCTAGTTAAATATTTCACCCGGCTGGTGGCAAATCTGTGTAACTTCCTTCTCAGAGGCAGGGAGAGTTCACCGCCTGCATGGCAGCTCTGTAAGCGACGTGCGGTTGCCTCTCGAGGCTCACCCGTACTGCTGGGAGTGGTGCGTGGCTTTGGCTCCTGGTACAGGCGTCGAGGTTCCTCTTCCTCACCAGGGTCGCTCCAGTCTGTAGCTGATTCTGCAGGCTGCACCTCTGAGGAGGAGCAGAGGTCTCGCGTCGTGGTGGGGGACAGCTGGATGTCCTCGGACTGCGGAGAACTCTCTTGCCGCCCCCTCGATGCTGTGCAGCTCTTTCCGTAGAGCGAGCAAGCATTGCCTGGCGTTTGGCGTGACTGGTGACTGAATAGTCTCATGCTGTCTCTGATTAACACCTTTCCCTTATTTCTCTTGGCTGCCAGATTTCTCACGTGTGGAATAACACCATGGTGAACCTCCTGAAGAGCCTCTACTCCCTGGGGATGGATAGCGACAGGAGGGAGATGCAGTCGGTGGAGCAGGAGGTGCTGTGGCGGCTGCGACGTCTCACCTTCAGGCAGCTCGCTTCCCTGGCAGAGTTCTTGACAGTCAAGCAGGGGAAGGAGAGCAAGCTGCTGAACGAAGTCATCAAGAAGCTGGAGCTGCGTTGGACGGAGCTCGAGGGCACTCGAACGGTGGTGACGTTGCTGAGCAAGGTCGGGCACATCTCCCCGACTCTGATGGACCGGCTGGAGGACAAGGTATGGGCTTGGGCTCTCCCTTCCTCCTCGGTTCCCTTCAGACGAGCCACCGCCTGCAGGTGACAACAGCAGAAGGGAAAACCCCGTCCCCTTCAACCCATCCTGTGTGGGAACGCTCATTCCGCACGAGCCGCGCTCCGTGCTGCTCCAGAGCACTTTGGGGTGCGTTTACGCTTGCTCTTTAAGCAGCTTCCCGTGCACGAGGGGTTTTCGTCTGAGGAGCCACGTAGACAGGGGAGCTTGTGCTCACCAGCCCCTTCCCAGTCCACACTGGTGCGAGTGGGTGACTCGTACTGGGCTGCGCTGCTGGGAAGTGGGCCGAGCTGATGCGTTTTACTTTGTGGCTGAAGCAGATTTGCAGAGAACACGCTCGAATTTCCTTAGCTCAGCTGGCAAGCGGTGACTGACAGAGCCAGCATAACACGGCTGCCAAAAACATCGTCCTTTGCTTCTCCGTACAAGCCAGGCTGTAAGGGGAGCCAGGACAAGGAGTGTCGGTGCTGTCCTCGCCTTCTGGCTGCCTCTGGGCACCCGTGTTCTTCAAAGGGGCCGGGTCTGTCCCCTCCGGTGCTCAGTGGGTCCTTATTTCTGTCACAGGAGCAGGGGAAACGTCCTTTGGGTTGGAGCCGCTGCAGGAGCCCTGACTGCAGCTGTGTCAAATTCAGTCCCCGTCCAACCCGTGCTGGGGACTGGCCAAACAGCTGCCACAGCAACAGCTGTAGCTCATGAGCCCCACTGTCCCTCTCCCTCGACCCTGGGGATAAATAAATGCTACAGACACCGGCTTGGGACGAGGCAGAATGCTGTAGCTGGATCTGACAGGATTGTCAGCTTATGCAGAGCCCAAACTAACGATGCTGGGTTAGTGTCCTGCAACTGAAATGGAAATTGCGGTGGAAAGCGAGGTGCTGATCCGGCAGCGGGTGCCTTCCCTCTGTCAGTCTTTGCCTGACGGCTTGTTACAGTGCCTGGGCACAGGACACTGAGCTCCTGCCAGGTGGAGGAGGCAGAACCAGCAGCAGGGAGATGCTGGCTGAGCTCTGCTGAGAGCAGGAGGGTCTGCTTCCCCTCACCCTCCCTCAGCGTGAGCCGTCACGCTGGCTGCCAGCCGCTTCGCCTCGCTGCGTGCCAAACACTCGCCAGTCCCCATCACCCTTGGAAGGGCTCAGCCGGTGGCGATGGCGCATCCCGCTCCGTATAAAGGCTGTATCTGCACCTCGCTTTCCGCTTTCCCTTCACATCCCTGCTCGAAACCTTTCTTGGCAGGCTCTGGAGCTTGCTGAACAGTTCAGTCCCGATGACATCCGGAAGATAATGCTGGCTCTAGCCTACCAGAACCGACGCTGCGTGCCTCTGCTCCGCGCCTTGTCCTACCACCTGATTCAGAAGCACTCTGAGCTCAGCCTCAACACCCTGATAGACCTGATTTTCGCCTATGGTAAGTGGCTCAGGTATACTGGGACCTGCTGGACATTACGTGTGGTAGAGCCCGGCTGATTCTGGGCACTCGAACTGGGATTTGATAGCGTTGCTACCACGGCCAGGTGAAGGAGAAAGGCTGGCAGGGTACTTTAGGCTGGACCTAGCACACCAGCCAGCACAGCCGGGTAGTTTCCAGCTCCGAGCGCAGGTGGAGTGAGCCCAGGTACGCCATTTTCCTTCCAGTGTGCAGAGAGAAGGTGACTTGTGAAGAGAGAGTGGTTTGGAAGGGTGGTTGGGGTGCCAGGGAGCCCCTCTGCCCTGCAGTGTCAGCAGCTAGTGAGCCAGGGTCCCCCAAATGGCCCCAAATCCTATCTCGCCTCCTCCCGTGGCCGTGGGTTTCTTGGGGAGCCTCGGCCTCCGTTTCCTTGCTTGCAAAACACAGCCCTCAAGAGTGAGACGTGTCAGAAGGGTTGAGCAAGAACCAGAGTGTTTACGTGGGGACAGTGGCACGAAAATGGCTGATTTCTTTCCACTCAAGAAGTCCTTGTGACAAGTTAATTAACATTTGAGAAGCACTGTGTGCTGAATTCGTGCTCTTCAGCAGGTGAGCGCTTGTACAAGCGCTGACAGATGGTCTGGGCGGTGGCAACCACCTTGGTGATGTTCCTGGCCACAGGGTAGACCGAAGCCACCAGATAGGTGATGGTGACAGACCCAGTGCACACCAGGTCTGTTGACAGCGGAGAAGCACTAATTGATAATTTGTTTTGTGATCCTTAGTTCTCTGGCTCCTCTTTCTGTGCAGTGTTGCGTGGTCCTGTTCCCTTCCTGTTGGTAGCCAGTGGAAAGCCCAGACGAGCAGGGATACAGGAGGGCAGGAGAGCTCTCCTTCAGTTGCTTGTCCAGTTCCTGGTGGTGGGAACAGCTCTTCTGACAACCGCTGGGGCCAGGACAGTCTTCATAGGTTAGCTACGCTCTCAAAATAAAGAAATAAGCCCAGCAGACCTGCCCTTGGAGGGAGCTCGTGCTTCTCTCGTTGATGTTACCAGCTGACTTGCTATCGTGCTGATTAATCTGGAACGAGATTCAAGGAGAGTGGTGGACGCTCCACGTCACAGCCTCCGAATCCGTGCGGGCGCCTTGCTCAGGGACAAGGCTGTAGGTGCTCCAGCTCAGGAAGGGCAGCTGGGGACGGTATATATGGGCCTGGGTCGTACGCAGAGATCAGACCAGGTAATCCAGCAGTTCCCCAGCCTTAAAGGCTACAAAGTGTTCCAACTACGGCGGCCGGAGGTGGTTTGGGAGCGAGAACGGCTCTCGCAGGCTCTGGCAGCGCTGGAGCTGCTGCGGTGGGGATGTCCTTAGCCAGGCTGCTGGAATGCTGCGCTGACATTTCTCTTTGATGCTTGTAGCTGCCATGTCATTGCTTCAGGATGGTTTGTACCTGTTGTTGGTGCTGCAGCCGG
>NW_009600062.1:7115-7359 GCF_000690535.1 Cariama cristata
TCCTTTTTGTTGGTCCGCCAGCCGGTCTCGGACCCTGCCTGTGCCCCTCTCGTGGGGACTGTCCCCTCCTGGGTGGTCTACGTTGACCCGAGCCCCTCTGGGGCTTGGTGCTGCCGGTTGCTGATCGTTGGTGGCTTGTTCCTTCGCTGGTGTGAGGTTCCCAGTTGCCTTAGTGAGTTCAGGGCTCTTCTGGCCAGACCAGGAGCTGTAGATGGAGACGTTGGGGCTAAAATCTGCTACTGGG
>NW_009600062.1:7406-10844 GCF_000690535.1 Cariama cristata
TGGGTGCGGCAGGACGTGGTAGAGACTTGGTCTGACCAGAAAGGAGGGGGCCAAGGCAACTGGGGGAGGCAATACTGCTCTCCGAGCCTCCTCTGCTCCTAAGGAACGGCTTTGTGCTTTCCCTTGTGCCATCTCCGCCTGTCCTGGCACAGCTCCCGTACCAGCTCCTTGTAAGTGGCTGCCACTTTCTCTTTGCTCCTTTAAGGAAAACTGAATTTCCACCAGCCCCAGGTCTTCCAGAAGATAGCCACCGACCTGCACCCCCATGTTTCCACCATGACGCCCGTCGAGGTGACGCGCTGCATCAGATCCTTCGCCCTCCTCAAGTGGCTCAGCCTGCCGCTGTTTGAGGCCATTGCACAGGTGAGGAGCAGGAGGGGATTTGGAGGGGGCAATGAAGCCCCCACCGGCACCAGTACGACTGTCACCCCCCCAGTTCCCAGGATATGGGAGCAGTTGCCCCCCCGACCTCTCCAGAGATGCTTTCTGGGATGTGATCAGTGTTTTCCCGACCCAGCCGGTGGCTGTAATCGAATCTGACAGGACTCGCTGTTCATCTTCCACTAAAGTCAGCGCTAGGAACCCGTGCAGAGCTGGGGCCGGTCTCGGCTCCATCCAAGCCTCCAGTCCCGAGTGCCAGCACTGCTGCTCTCCCCAGGCGCCTTCCCAGCTCTGCCCCAGTTTCTGTGCCTGCACTTCTGTGTCCGTACTGGAATATTACAGAGCTCTGCTTCCACTCACAGCTTTTCCCTTGTGCCAAGATAAAATCCCAGGGAAGCACTAAAAGATCTTCCGCTTGTGTTTTCCCATCTTGCCGCGGGGCTGGATGTGTCCTTGGCTGACACTTTCAATCTTTTCTATCTCTCCTCGTGTAAGACAGACCTAAACCTTTGGGTTTTGCCCCCTATATCTTCCAGTATACCCTGGACAACACCAAGCAGCTGTCGGTCCCCCATCTGTGCAGTATCATCCTGTCTTTCGCTCGCCTGAACTTCCAGCCCAGCGGAAGCGAGGACTTCTTCAACATGGTAACCTTCCTCCTTTTCCCTCTCTTCCCTCCCTGGTCAGCGGGAAGGCTGCATATCTCCTTGTAGCGCATCCCGGGGCGAAAGCGGGTGCTGGATGGCTTGAGCCAGCTGGAAGTGGTGTGGGAAATGGGAAGAGGGGGGAACCCAGAGCTCAGGGCAGGCTGAAAAACCCGCACTGCGCTCCCCTGGCTGTGTGCTGGGCAAGAGCTGAACCAGTTAGTCCGTGACTGGCTCCAATCCCCGCAGGCTCGCTTTTCTAGCAGAGACAAGCAGCGTGTGGGTGTTCACCTGCCCTCCTGCCCTCCGATTGCTGTAATTAACTCTTTATAACGAGGCCAGAGGTGTTGACGGTTGCACGCCCGTTCCTGGCAGAGTTTGTGCGGCTCTCCCAGCAGAGCCAAGCCCTCGGTCTGGTAGCGCTGAGGCTGCTCCCGTGGCTTTGGGGAGCCAAGGATAGAGGCTGCCATGGGCAAATGTGCTCGCCGTCTTCCTCCCCGGGGGGAAGGTTGGCACATCCTGGGGCGAGGAGACCGTGACTGGCTGGAATGGCCGGATGGAGTGGG
This sequence comes from Cariama cristata, assembly GCF_000690535.1. NCBI lineage: Eukaryota > Metazoa > Chordata > Aves > Cariamiformes > Cariamidae > Cariama > Cariama cristata. The sequence goes on from NW_009600062.1 coordinate 8,998, forward strand.
AGCCTCCTGCGTGCTTTAGCAAGAGGCTGACAGGAGGTGAGCATGGAATGGACGCTGTCCTCGGCATCCTCCTGCCTTCCTCAGCTTGTGGAGGCAGCCAGGCCGGTCTCTGAAGCGGAGGAGGAAGTCACCTTGACCTCCTTGGGGACAGATTTATGGTGACAATTTCCAGAGAGGAGCTGTGTTGTCGCTGAGTAAGCAGGCACTCGCCGAGCACCCGGCAGAGGGAGCGTGGCCTGCCCAGCCCCACCTGGGATGCGTAGCTGAGAAGGAAGAGGACCCAGATATGGGTGTTTCTGATCGGCAGGACCCACCGCAGGGGAGGCTGTCCCGCTGAGCCAACCTGGGGAGCAGGAGATCTCCCACCAGGGACAGTGAGATGGGCAAGGTGTGGAACTAGCATCCAGGGCTCTGGACTCCCCCCCCACCAGCATTAATGGTGGTGACCGCGAAGGGGGATTTTGTAGCAAGTACAAAAAGTACTCATTTCTGGGGCGGTGCAGAAAAGTTCTCCAGGTTTAACAGGAGAAGCACCTGCAGGGTGCAGAGCTCCAGGCTCTTGCCGTGATTCCTGGACAGACATCCTGACACCACCGACACAGTCTTGGACCCCTCCAACTCTCTTTACGGCAGGTTTTAGTTGCGGATTCTGAAGAGGTTGTCACCTCCAGACGTCCCTTTTCTGAATGCTGCCCTCGTGGCAGGGCTGGCTGCAGTGGTGCCTTACCCCTGGCTCCTGTGGTTTGCTACTGGGCTTTCTGATGAGCCCCGACCCTGCAGCAACACAGCATCCCGGGCCAGCAAACCGCAGCTTGTGAGCTGCAGGGTCACGTTAGAACGATCTTAAAATCTGCCCCCTGCAAATAACCCAAGGAAGAAGTACTGCCGTAGAGGAGACGGTGCACATCAGGTGCACCGTAGCGCCTCGGGGATCTGTCGAGCTGCCAGACCTGCGCGTTGATCGCAAGATGGAGGCAGCAGCAGCGCTATGCTGAGCTCAGCTCTTCTGGTTTCCCTCTCTGCAGGTCCACGAGGAGCTCCAGGGCCAGCTGGACAGCCTGGATCCTCACCTCCTGACTGACCTGGTGTGGTCGCTCTGCGTGCTGCAGCAGGCCAAGGCTCCCTACCTGCAGCGAGTGCTGGCGCCTGACTTCCACGCTCAGATCCGAGGTGAGGTGGGCGTCTCCGCCAGTGGGACGGGGATCGAGAATCTCAGACCTGGGAATACTGAGCCTGGTCTGTCTAAATTCGAGTTAACAGGTTGTTAACTTAACCAGGAAGGGATCGATCTCGCTGGGAGTGGCTCTAACGGATCCCCCCGCAGCTCTGTGCAGGGTATCCGGGCAAGGGGAGCGCAGAGCAGCAGCACCAGGAGAGTTGGGCTACTGAGAGCCACCGCCTCCAGCTCCAGCAGCCCCCTCGGGCTGTGGATTTGTGCCTGGGTGCGATGGGGGAGAAGGAGAACAAGACAGTGACAGAGAAGGGGATCTGCTCGTGCCTTCCCTGTGCGCTCTTCTCCTGCCTTCCTCCCTGCATCCCGCCCGCTGTCTGCTCTTCTGCCTGCCCAGCCCAAAGCTGAACGTTTTACGGCTGGAGCGGTGCCTGCGGGGTTGAACCGCAGCAGAGTAACGCATTGCCCTCGCCCTGGTCGTGGAAATTGTGTGCCTCGAGGCACAGCTTGCTGCTCTGCTCCGGCACTGCCCGTGTGCTTCCCCCAAGACCTTGAGAAGAGACGGGGCAGGGTTTGGTATTTCCTAACAAAGTGGTGACTGCTGGGGAGGTGCAGCCCTGTCAAATTCAGTCCCTGCCTCCTCCGTGGTGGGGACCGGCCAGCCGGCTGCCACAGC
>NW_009600063.1:0-304 GCF_000690535.1 Cariama cristata
GGAAGAGGGAGGCAGAAATGTATTTCAGATCTGTGATGCATTGTTGTGGATGAACTTCAAGGTCGGGAGGGTTTTTGTTACAGCTCTCTTTAAGCTGGAGCAGTGCATCTCAGAAAGGAGCTACACAGTATAGATGTTGGGAATTATAGATGTCATAGAATCATAGAATCCTTATGGTTGGAAGAGACATCAAAGATCATTAAGTCCAACCGTATACCCAGTCCACCATGCCTGCTAAACCATGTCTTGAAGCGCCACATCTAAACGTTTTTTGAACACCTCCAGGGATGGTGAGTCCACCACT
>NW_009600064.1:0-17980 GCF_000690535.1 Cariama cristata
CCCCAGGGATGTGGTGGAGTCACCATCCCATGATGTGTTCAAAAAACATTTAGGTGTGGCATTCAAGACATAGTTTAGTGGGTTTAGCGGGCATGGTGGCATCAGGTATACAGTTGGACTTGATGATGTTTGAGGTCTCTTCCAACCATAATGATTCTATGATTCTGTCATTCTGGGAAAGGAAGGGGTTGATACAGAGCATCTGCAATCAGCTTTAAGTGCTGCCCCAGCCTTACACGGTGACAATTTTATCACCAATACATCTAGATATTTTGTGATTTCTACCAAATCATGTCATTAGTTTTTACTTTTGCTATGTTGGCTGATGCTTGTGTATTACTAATAATTTATATTGACTAAATGCTGATAATTGTCTCAGTGTAACAGTGACTTCAGATAGTATGAAAAAACCTGCTTAGGTCTTACTGACCTTCAGTCTAAAGAAGATGGATTGGTCTCCAAATTCCCATGTCCTCTGCTCCCCTTCTTTATGTCTATTTACAAAGGTAGTACTTAGCTTCCCAGAAGTCATGAGCTCATGCATGGCCGTTTAGTAGCTATTTCCCATGTTGCATCCCTTCTTACTTCCACATAACTTCTGAGGTCTCTTCAGACTACAGTGATACTTTCCAACATTTTGTCTTCTTTTAATCCCTTATGTGGGCTTTACTCATCCTGCAATTGATCATAATTTTCTTCTGGGTTTCTTGTCTCACTTGGCAGAGCTTTTCAGCTGTGCATTATGATTGTGTTTGTCAGCTTATATTTCATTTACAAGTACTGCTTCCGTCAATAACTACAGGAACTTTACCCATCAGACCAAGATTAAGGGAAGTAATTACTTTGTTTATATGTTAAATGATAACAATTAGAAAAATTGATCAAAACCATATAATTGTAATTATTCTAACACCAAAACCCATAAACCAGTGGACTTTCACTATGCTTGTGTTTTATGTTCATAACTGTAGGGCACAGGCTATTCTCTCCTTGAAGCGACACAGGTGAATTCCTTTAAACTGCTCATTCCAAGCTGCCCATCCATAGACTTCTGATGCTTTCAAAGAGAATGACTTCTAAAGGTAATAGAGGTCCCACAGGCTGAACAATATCTCAAATTTGTTTTGACATGAGTGAAGAGATTATGATCTCAACAAGCTTTCCTTTCTCATTCACCAGCTTGACCCTCCCCATCTGCAAGCTTCTATCTGACCTCTGATGACAAGGCTCACTGATCTGAGACAGGCATCGCCTGCTCTGGATTAACACCTGCACAATGACACTCACAATGTGGAGGAAGACATAAAATTCACATTTGTTTTCAGCACCTTCTTTTTTTCATTTTACAGGTATTAGTTCCTACTATCAATCCTCAAAGGAAGGAAGGTACATTTACTCTGTGAAACAGTACCATGCATTGCATTATCTAATTTACCACCCAAACTGTCTCTAAAAGGTTGGCCTTATATTTATATAACAAAGAACTTGACAGCAAAGGTCACAGGCTACAGCTGGAGTAGGTAAAGGATTTTAATACTTGGTACGAAGTCCTGAAAAGAAGATAGCAGGCATGAGCAGGTCTTCTCTGAAAATTACTACAATGCCTCAAAATTTCTTGGTGCTGTCTTATATTATGTCAGCTATGACTATGTCTTATTAATGTCCTATTCTTCCTGTTTCCACTAACATAAAATAACAGGACATTACATGCATCTAGACTATTCCCTCCATGCAAAGACACGTGTACTAGCATATTTCATCTTAACATAGTCAAGCCTTCCGAGCAGTTGTAAAATCTTCACTGACTAGCAGATATGGTTACTACAAATCACAGCTTCTTCTTTTGCCCAGCTCTTCACAATATCAGTCATACTAGTTAGTACTGAAAATACTGTACAAAATAACGACAATTATGCAAGCAAACCTGAAATTCAATAGCCAGTAATGCTGCTTAAGAGTCTTAGGAGCATCTAATGAGATGCAGCCCAGACAGGAGCATTCTAGACTCTCCGGTTCTGCTGGGAGGAATAACCATAGAATCCACTTTAAAGTTGCACCGAGTATTTGTTTTGCGGAGGGATGAAAGAAGGGCTAATGAGAGTTTGCTCACCTCTGCTCCTGTATTGAAGATCTTCATTTTTGCTGTAAGGCCACCTCTGTGACATTCACAGTAAATTGATTAGTTGTGTCATTTCTTACAGTGTGTCCTCTGTGTCATGTCTCTGAGAAAAGTTGTCTCAGTCAGCACTGTTTCCTATCGTCTGTGCAATGTGCATCAACACATGCCTCACGGGAGAGCAGTAACAAGCAGTTAGTCCTTTTTAATAGAAGCCTGACTGCCAAAAAATGAGCTCTTGAGTAAGAGACATTTTCCTTCACTGAGCCTTTCTGGGCAACTGTTACCCTCCTAGTGTCTAAGTTCACATGCAGATACTAGAGCTGTCTGGAAATTTTCAAATGGAAAACATGGCTGCACTTCTAGTTTTCATTTCAAAAAAGGGATAAAATGCAAAACTTGTGACTTCTCCTGTGAAGTGGAAAATCCACTGCTCGTCAGCTCTGATTGCTAGACTGTGTCTCCAAATATCCCTAGAGGAGGTGTGAGTGGGTGATGTATGTCTTATGCTTTTTCTCTTTTTTCCACACAAAGGGAATAGAAAGTCTTTCCCCTCAGGAATTTTTGATTGCTGGACTTATATGGAACCGTCAGTCTTTGAATGAAAACTGTATTTTCTGTTCACTGAACTCGGTTGCTGATAATATATAAAGTATTCTGAGGAAATAAGCAGTCTCATTGCTGTATTATCTATACTGTAAAAGGAATTATATTATATTGTACTTATTTCCAGACAAAAATTCTGTTTACAATTTTGTCTTTCAGTGTAATTTCCCACTGGATTCCAATGGTTTGCCATACATGTAAGTCAGAATTTAGTCTTCACTGACAGTCAATTTAAGAGAATCTTTGAGAAAATACGTGTCTTGAGCTACTGCACAGTGCGGTTGCAGGAAAGGGAAGTAGGAAAAAGAGGGCATACAGTCTACATTTACACTGACAAGTTAAACAAATTCAGGAACTTCCTCTGTCACTGATGCCACTGGCATGGAACAGCCACTTCTACGTGATTTTAACTTCCTGTTTCCCAAAACAAGTCAGCCTTGATCAGACTGAAAATTAGCTGACACAGATCCTGACACAGAACATATTCCGCAGACTTTTGTGACTGTTCAGAAGTATAATTGTCTAGTACAACATGCCTGCCATGTTCTGTCATTATCTACTGTTATCACACCTTCCATTTTTAAGAAACAGCCTACCCCCACCCTCCCTAGGTCTGCAGTCCTTGATGAGCTTTTGGTACTCCAGCACACAGCCCACAACTGCTGTCAGTGTGCCATGGCACTCTCCGGCTCCCGAAAGTCCTGTTGCTCCCCCTTTTGCTGCTCATGTTCAGGCTAGATGACTTTTGTATCTCCTTTAGCCTTTGTAGGACCCAAACCCATTCCTGGTGTATGGCTCAGCTGTCTACTGCTCTCTGGTATTTTCTTACCACATTGGATGGACTTGTGAAGTTGTAATGCCTACTGTGACACTGTCAGAGGGCAGTGGGAGAATGAGGACATTGAAGTGGCATAGTACCATCTACAGCAGCAAACAGGAATGCTCCCCAGAATGTGGACAATGAACTGGATGTGCAGTCAGTACACTCAAGGGCAGGGCTGCCTACATAGGATAAAAGAATGATCTGACAAGAACCTTTTGAAATTGAAGATGGACAAATGCAAGGTCCCCTACACTAGGAACAGACATGCTCCCTGCACTGGTACAGTGTAGTGATGGACTGACTGCAGTTCAAATCCACTGAAAAGGCCTTAGCTGTCCTGGTGGACAGCAGGCAAAATATGAGTCAGCAGTGTGCTCTGCCAGAAAAGAAGGTCAACAGCATCCTGCGTTGTATTACTGGGAAGTAATGTCACTGGGAAGTGATCACTCTCCTTTACTTAACTCTTACAAGACCGTGTCCTAAACATTGCACTTAGTTTTGAGCTCTCCAGCACAATAAAACTTGTGCGTATCCATTGGAGTGCCCTCAAGATAGTTGGAGACTGGAGCATGTGCCCTTTGAGGAAAAGCTGAGGGAACTGGTCTTGCACAGCCTGGAGAAGAGGCAGTTTTGAGGGGATCTGCCCGTAGCCTTCCAAGTCCTGTAAGGAAGTTGTTAAGAAGACAGAGCCAAGTTCTTTACTGACGTGCATGGCTGAAGGACAAGAGACAATGGTCTTAAATTATGACAGGGCAGGTTCCAAGTAGATACAAGGGAAAAACTGCTAAATATAATTAAGAACTGGAGCCAGTTGCCCCAAGAGATTGTATAATCTCCAGCTCCGGGGGTTTCCAAGACCCAACTGGACAAAACCTTAAGTAATCTGATCTCAGTTGCATGTTGAACCTGTTTTGAGCATGAGGTTGGACTAGATGACTTCAGAAGATCTCTTTTATGGGGTGTTTTCACAGTCTACCCTTGGCAAACGGCCTGGATAACAGCATCTGTTAAGGTAAGAACCCAAGGCTATTAAATGTGAATGTCGAGTTGAATATGCAAAATGAGAGAGCATTTGCCCACATCTCATTGTGCTAAATAGAAAGACAACTGTCAGCTCCCAACTGATCATGTAAAAAAAGATGGATATTAGCTGGAAAAAGAATAGCCAAGATCTTACAGAGGGACTTCTGAAACAAACTAGGAGTCAGTCTGAGGGGTATAAAAGAAGCATGACAAGTTGTAACATGTGGGTAGACACCTTGTAGTAGACACAACAGCAGTAAAAGCCCGGTTTGAAACTGCTAGAAGTCATCCCATTGGCATCACATGTCTGCCTCGGCCAGACAGAACTGTCTGGTCAGATGCCATAAGCTGCCAGCTCTCTGGCCAGGGAACAACAGTACAGGCTACTGCAAGCAGGGACCCACTCTCCCTGGGGTGCACAAGAGCTCGTGGGGGTAGCATCACCAGGTGCAGGGAGCAGCACAGGGCCCCACAAGGTGGGGGCACCCACAGCTCCCTCAGGATGTGGGTGCAAGTAGGGGATCCTGCACCTCCAGGCAGGGCAGAGGGGTACTTGTAACCCACATGTACTATTAGAGAGGGGTTGTGTGTGTAACACTGTGTGTATATTTGTGATTAAAACTCCTTGGGATTAGTTATAGAGACATATTTAGAAATTTGTATACATTTATTAACATTTTGTAAATGTGTTCTGCTTTATCTGCTGTATTAACAATATCCATCCTGCATGTATAGTTCACTGATTGCTGGTTAATTACAAGTCATAAGCAAACTAATAAACCATTTCAAACCTGACCTTGGTTTAAACTATGCAAAATAAATAGTTTTTCTCTATGACACCTTCCAACGTGAATGATTCTGTGATTTTATCCTGTGATTGCATTTTAATCTTCAAAGTGTTCTTGGGAATTCTTTGGGAAGGCAGTAGTTAGCACAGACCAAATTCATGCCCACAGACATTTCTGTGTGTGCTTGAATTCACCAGTACAGAGGTAGCTAGTCTTTTGCTCCATGCACCCAGCATCATGCCCTAATACTAACATCCAGATTTCAAGGGGACCAGATTTTCCAGAGCATTTAAGAGCACAGTACTCAGTGCATTGATTTTTTTTTTGGAACACAACTTATCTGCAAGCATCAAATATGAGGAACAATCTGACTTCTTAAACCTTTCTGAATATTTAACCCAGTTTGCTTAGACACTGGAATTGTGTAATCTTCTAGCTATTTTGGGATAACTGAAGAGGCAGAAGGAAACAATAGGTGGAATTGCAGCCTCACAGCATTCTGACCTGTCCTAAAAATTCTTAGAAACAAGCCTACCATTCTTCACTAAGGAACCTTCTTGTTGTGTTTCTCCTTCTTGTTTCTCAAGATACAATCTAGCCCTTAGTATACAATCAGATTGAGATTATATTCTCACCCCTTCAAGAACATGTGCGTACCTCTTGGTCGTAAGAGCAGATATTGCAGTGAGTAGCTGAAGATGCCGAGTCTTGCATAAGGGCTGCTGTACTTCTTTGTCTTCACATGGGAAAAAGAGAAGTGTTGTGTTAAAATCTGAATTCATAAAGCTCAAACTCCGGATCATGCTGCTGTTCAAATATCATTACATTTCTCATCTTTATATAGACTGCAAGAGGCTATATTTTAGATCTGTCAACAGGGCTCAGAACCATAGCCAGCACAGGAAAAGGTTTAAATTCCTTGCAGTATTGGATGTTGTTGGAGCCAAAATATTAATGGAGAAACAAGAAGATTAAGTAGTGGACTCTTTGGAAAAAAAAAGAGACTAAAGTTTGGGTCAGGGCAAAAGTGTAAAAGCACAGAAGTAAAATGAAAGAAGCATTTAGGACAGAAATTGCCTTGTACATTATAGGAGGAACTCATCTTTACACAAACAGCATCTCCACAAGCCCTTATAGCTAGTTTTTCTAGTTTGTCTTGTTTTCTTTCTTCCTCTTTTTTCTCTTTGACCTTCTGTTGTCTTACAACGCCATATAAGTAAGTGCTCAGAGTTAAAGCTAATCCCCATAGAACAGATATAAAAGTCTCCAAGTGAACAAGCCAATGAAAAATAAAAGATCGGCTGAGGCAGAAACCTGAGTATTATTTTAATATCACTGGTACACTCTATCAACTAGCACAACAGTAAAGAAGATAATCAGACCCAGTCTAGTACTTAAGAAAGTGTATACATGAAAAGAAAAAATTAGTCTCACACCAGGGACTATGGGAATCAAAAGTAGATACGGAAAGCCAAAATACAGATCTGTACAGCATCAAGTCCCCCATCTTTAACCCACTGAGACTGCTGGACAGGCTCTGGGCAGTATCACTGGAAAGTAAAGAATGTGAAGAGGACTGATAAGCCAAAATGAAGTGGAAATTAATAAGGAGAACGCTGTAGACAATTGTTTAATACTTACTTCAGGATCCTAGGCAATGCTTTGGAAGATCAGTGCAATTGGGCTGCAAGAAAAGAGATGCAAGATAAACAGAAGAATCTGTTGCTATATCATAGTTCATAAGCATAAAAGTCCAAATATTTGTTACCTTGCCATTTTGCATCTGAAAAAGAGGATGGAACTCCAGAGCCAACTATGTGAAAAATTTAAGAACTGCTTCTGCCTGAAAATTGTTTTGAGCTAACCTCTATTTTTACTGCCAACAAATGGTTTACTTTTCAGAGTCTGTCTCTGAAATTTCCTCCTCTTTCTTCCAGTTCTACTTAAATAACTTTATGATTCTGAATATAGATGCTTCTAGTTCTGGCAGATATTTCTCCAATAAGTTTCACTTGGATGATTTGCTGTGTCCTTTGTGAGAGAGAGTTATCTGGTTACATTTCTAAAATTTATTTTTTAAAATGACAAGTTGCTCTCCTATACTGATAGATCAGCAAGCTGCTTTCCCTCTTGTTCTTATCAACCTGCCCATCAAAACTGAATGACTGTTCCTGGAACTAACACCTTCAGGGAAAAGGTTCTTGTGGTGAATGGACCATAAAATCTCATTCTGCTGCTGGGACTAAAAAAATTTGACTTTTTTTTTTCAATGTAATTAAAAAAAAATTCCATCAGGAGAATTTTCATCAATAAAACACAGTTTCCATTTTAAGAATATAATTTTGCAAAGACGACTTCTGAGAGAGAAAAATCTAGACTATTTCCTTATAGATTCAATTTATTAACATTGAATGTTATTAACAGCTATTCCACTACATCAGGCAAATCTGTAGTGATCTTGCAGAATCCTTGGATATCACCAAAACTGATTCCTCTCCAAGAGAAAAAATAATCTGCAGAAGTGTTTTGTTGACCTCCTCCCACAATCGTGAAGTGGAGTCTCCAGATAGTAATTTAAAAGTTAATATATTGACTTTGTTTTCAGTTTTACATTCTTGAAGGAGTATTTTTTATTAACTGGGAATAGTCAATTTCAATTTTATTGTTTAAATATATCACAACAGATGAGACAGCAATATTTTTTGTGGCCATGCTAATGCTAGTCAGTCAAATGTCTTTTATTTTTACAGGAATCTGTTTATATATAAAGGATCTTCTAATCATGAGAAAAAAATACTGGATCTGGCTTGACAAGACTGATTGATTTATGTACCACTAAAGACAGAGGAAAGGCTCTTGCTGCTTTATATGTACAGGAACATCATTCATTTCAATCACCACATTACCACCTTTAAAGACAGATTTCTTATCCTTTCACTTTTATTGTCAAAATTATTGGCATCAGGGAAAAAACCTTTTTATAGAGACTGCTATCTAGAATAAGTAACTACTTTAAATCTCACCTTTAGATTCACTTTTCTTTATATTTTCTACATGGATAATTCCATACTCCTGTTATACATTACATCATAGCTTTTGGCATTGACAGCTCCAAAGTGTAGATTTAAAGAGAAATTGGATGAGACTTTTAGGCAACTTATATACTTCTCTTTTCATTTCTGATTCAATTTTTACTACCATAAGAATAGAGGAATTACCCTAAGTAATGGCAGGCTCTTTGAACAAATGCATGTAACAAGAGTAAACATCCCAGCACGTGCCATATTCTTTTACAATATTATGCATAAACTGCTTCAGTTTTGACTACAGGCAGTTATATATTGACAGTGCAAGGTCAAATTAATCCTGTCTGCTCTTCATAAAAGGCAGGTAGTTAGAATGTGCATATGAAACTGAAGCAACAGTTGAACGTAACTTCCAATGTTAGATCCTTATAGTCTTTAAAGAAGTGTGCATCCGGGTCCAGATACAAGTTTTATGAGTTTGCCCATGTCCCTGGCATAGGTCTCCAGATTACAATATTGAAGAAAAAAATTCCACATTGGTCAGTTTGGTTTTTTTCTAAGTGGAAAAATAAGCTTTGAAATATAATGATTGCACCTGGAGAGCTTAAGCTGCATATTACTATAGTGTTTGCCAATAATATGATGTATCTTCTGTCCTTTTATCTCTGACTAATCTTTCCCTAAAAAAAAATAAGGACTTTTTATAAAAACAAATAGGCATATTTTCTGTTTCCCTTTGCTATATTTGAAAGAACAAAACCTAAAAATTTGGACAGATTGTCAGTATCTCTAGGTAAGGTGTAGATTATTTTATGAGGTTTACTTTAGATGGTCTGCTATCCATAAAGATTTTATATGCATCGATATTTTTCTGTGTGTCTGTCTCCAACAACAGCAGAGTCTATGAGGATGATTCAAATAATAAAAAATAAGTAACGTGGATCAAAAACCTGAACATCACTATACAAAATGATCTGTAAGCACCTGTGTGGCTCTCCACAGTTGCAAAATTTCAGTCAGAATTCCAACTGCAGGGAGCCCTTTAGAAATCTGAAAGTAAAAGAATTAATTTTTTTTTATATCTGCAGTTTTCTTTCCTTGGCAAGCACTCTCATTGACAGAAGACAGCTCCTTCTTAAGGCAAATTAACAGCAGCTGACAATGTATGATTCATGCGACCTGGGGTCTCCCAGTGGTTCTGAGGGGCTCCGTCTACATGAACAGCATGATGCTTTTAAGTAGAGGGTGTATTGGCACGTAGTCCTTATCACACATTAAGCCCATCATTGTTGGCAAACAATATTCTCATATTAATAAATTCAATAGCCTTCCCCTTTCTACCTCTACAGTAGCCTGACAGTAGCCTACTGTCAAATATTACTGATGGTCTTTTAAGAACAGAAGGCATCAAGCATACTGAAAGTATATGAAAAGTAATAAAATTATTGAAGAAGTGAAAAACTTTGAAGTCTACATGTTATAAAAGGAAGGTAAGACTACATGTTTCATGAAAGGATAAATGGTTACCAATTATTAAGAAAATAAATGGCTCATTGCTGGGATTTATAAAAGGGAGATTGTTGTAAATAACAGTTCTATGGCATATCAGACATAAATAAGGATATTTTATGAAGAAATAAGGAAAGAAGTTTTTCAGTGAATTTTACTGTCAGTGCTGTTATAGCATATAGGATGTTTTCTTCATCATAAACTGTAGAATATAAGCTATTTTATAAAATATATTGTTCTAAATAGACAGTTATATTTCCATGTCTGTAGCTGACTTGGAAAGCTAGAAACTGTTGGAAGAGCTTCAGGAATATTTTCCTGAAGACCCATTTTGGAGTGTTTTCTTAAAACTTGTCTTTTTTATATTCCAGCATGAATCACATCATATATGCAGTATGTAAAGATAAAAGTAAAAGTGCAAATGTAGAAGAGCTTACCTTACCTCCAAGTTCCTTATCTGAAGTCCAATGGATTTTGAGTGAGCTATCTGTGCCTTTGAAAATCTTTTGCTGTTAAATTCACTTTACTCCCAACAGAATAGGAGGGAATCTCTCTATAAAGAGATTAAAATGGCCTAACACTAAATCACAAATGTACAATGATAAATTATAATGCTAGTGTTGAAGTAGTGGTGGTCTAACAATACAAGGAAGGAAAAATTTATGGGCAAAATATCACCTCATCAACTACAGCATTTCCTCTCAGTCATGGGATTTGTCTGCTTATTCACAAGTCATCATCATACATACATACACAAACAATCCAAATAGCAGTCACTTAAAAGATAGTTTTCAAACACACAAATAATGTATTAATGCTGGGAAACAGCAGGGTAGTCACAGATACTGCAGAAGCTGAGGGAGGAACACCATGAATTATTTGCTGAGCTGTATTTCTGGGCAGCAGTAAATCAACTTGACTACCACAGGGTGGCATTGTCAAAGACGAGTTACATTAACAACTAGTTTATGACTTAAGCCAAACTGTTAAGTCAAAATTCCTTCTTCCCCTGAGGAAAGAAGGGTGGTAAATATCTGATAGCTCACCGCTGCAGTAAATCAGGATGATCTTTGCATTTATTCAGTGGCACTGACCGAGAAGACGGAAAATCAGGCCATAACTATGCCCAGTGCCAGCACCTTGACAGAGATCCTGTCTAAAGTGTGAGTAGCAGGCAGAAAGACAGATTTATTCACGTGTACTTGAGCAACAAAAAAGTAATAGGGCTTTCTTAGTTACCTGACTGGTTGCCAAATCAAAGTCAATTCTACTCCTTACTGTCTAACCCTTTTTGGCACTTTGTTACTCACAAAATGAGTAACAGGTCCCACCATGAGCTTGCAGTAATTTAACTTTATTTCAGAAATCACTAAATAAATGTTTCCATCCTATATCCACCTGAGATTTAAGCAGTTTGTGAAAACTGAGTTGCAAATACAGTTTCATTTTCTTGTATTATGCCTTTTTATTTTATACATGAATCTTTGCAGTTAGTCTACTCTTGTGCATTGTAGCCAGATGGATCCCAAAGGGATGTACATGAAGAAAGTGTTTCTTAAAACTGAAAAAGGAAGAGCATTTTTTCCTGATCAGCAAAATTATGGTTTGATATGAACATGAAAAAAACAAGAAAACATGTACTACTATTTGCTGACATTTTGTCAGGTACATAGTAAATGTTATCTTGAGAAAACCAGATGAAATCTAGAGAAATTTCAAGAAAGAGAACTGTAAGTATAAAAACCAACAATACACTAACAAAAAAATAAGTAACATGATGAAATATACTGTATAGAAGTAAGAAGACAGCTGTCAATATCCCTAAAGTGGAAAGGTCACTTTACAATTACAATAGCTTCACTTATCTTCCTTCTGTTCGAAGCTGTCAGCAGAAGATAAATGCCTACATCCACCCTAATCACAACATGAGTTTTATCATGTGATAACATGCTTGCCAAAAACAATCATTTAAGCCTTGCCTAGGTAGAGACATTGAAGAAAAATGACCTGGTTTAACTTTTACATGACTTAAGCAACAACAAAACCTTGCATAGAAACAGCAATTTAGAACTGAAATGTCTGTAATTTTGTTTAATTTATTCTTATTTCCAGTCTAAAGGAAACTGAATCATGCCACTGAATGAAGTTATGCAAACATGCACGTTTAGCTAGTTTTCTTTGAAGCTACACCTTGAGTCAACTTGGATTCAGCATGCCTCTAGTAAACAAGATCTTGGTTACTTTAATTAGAGTAAACATCACAAAGTACAAGTGACGTGCGGAAAAACGGACTCCACAATCTGTAAGATTGTAAAGTAGGTATGTTTATTCGGCGCCGGGCAGCACGGGGGGTAGTCCCACCAAAGTCGTGCACGCCCCACGTGTCGACCGGCTTCAAACTTATACAGGTAAGTGTTACATATACATGAGATTTCCCAACACGCCTATACATATGGATGACCTATCCCCGCTTCGTATTAAAATTGGTTCCAAGAGGTCATTTCCATGGACTCCTCCCGACTGCGGTTGCGCAGTGCCTCCTCGTGATGGTCGTTGGGGGTCGTGGAGATGGAGGCTGATGGCTCCTCTTCATTACCACTTAGTAATCTCTTGCTTGAGGATAGGTTTTAACAGTTCCTTAAGGCAAGTTTCCGATCTTTATCGGGGGCTGTCCTTTGTGAGGAGCTGCAAAGCTTCCTGCCTCACTTAATTTACAGAATGGTTAACAAATCATTAAGCCACACCTTTGAGTCACACCTGTTAATTCAATTCCTGGGGCCATGCAACATCTTATCTGTTAAGATTCCCTTAACTCCTTCTCTCACAAGAACTGTTAATATACAGCAGACCTAGTTCCACTCTCATGCCACTTGGTGGCAGAGCTTCAGTCAAGTGTGATAGGAATATTATCTCCAAATATTAGTTCCACTTCCAAAGTCAAAGTGACAGATGACTTTCATGTCGTGGAAGCAGAAGACGCTAGTTGAAACCAGAAAAGGCCGTATCACAAGCTTTTGTAAAAGATGTTCTCAGACTTCAAATTTTTGCAACACTGCAGGCCGAGACAGATTGTTAGGAATGGCTTCTATGAAGTTCCCATGCACCTGGACTAGTTACAAATGAACTAATTTTTTTTCTTTATGGGCTGCCAGGAGTCCAGAATGAATGCTACCATGCTTTTTAACGTGGTGTGCTGTCTTCAGAATTATGAGAACCAGGACGGCTTGTGTGAAGCCCCAGGCTGATATGCCTAAATGGCTTCTATTGGTGAAGCCAGCAGGTACCTTTGCCTGATGACGCACTGAACATTGTACAAAAACTCTTGGAAGTCTTCAGAATGAAAGGCCCTTCTGCTGTACCCTACACTCACTTACAATATAGCTATGTAACTAGCCTACCACACCACATACAATAGATTAGGAGATATAACAGATTGACATGGGAGGATGTGGTGGGCTGACCTTGGCAGCCAGATGCCCGCCAAGTGGCTCTCTCACTCCCCCTCCTCAGCAGGACAGGAAGAGAAAATAAGATGAAAACCTTGTGGGCCAAGATAAAGTCATTTTAATGAGGAAAAGCAAAGGCCAAGTGCGGAAGAAAAGAAAGCAAAAACATTTATTCTTTACTTCCCATCAGCAGGCGATGTCCAGCCACTTCCTGGGAAGTAGGACCTCAGTACTTATAGTGGTTGTTCTGGAAGACAAACACCTTAATAACAAGTCTCCTCCCTCTACTTACTTTCTCTCAGCTTTTATTGCTGAGCATAATGTCATATGATATGGAATAACCCTTCGGTCAGTTTGGTTTAGCTGTCCTGGATACATTCCCTCTCAACCTCTTGCCCACTGGCAGTCTGCCAGTCTTTTGGGGTGGGTGGTGTTGGAGAGGAAGCCTTGATGCTATGGGAGCACCGCTCCACCGAAGCCAAAACATCAGTGTGTATCAACACCATTCTCGCTACAAATACAAAGCACAGCACTATGAGGGCTGCTATGGGAAGTTATCTCCATCCCAGCCAGACTCAATGCAGAGGAATAGCTTTCTTTGCTAAATTCTCTCTCTGCCCAAAGGCTATGAAATACTTGGCTCAGCCAAACCAGAACAATGGTCAGTGAGAACACAGAGAAAACTTTTAATAAGTTGTTCCTTTTCTTTGCACATCAAGAGTAGCATGACTGTATGACAGGAAATAAGTTTCAAACTAGGGTGAATCCTATGAAGCCATGAAGTTACGAGATACTAAAAGAGAAGTTTGAATTCTAGTAAACACTTCTATAATAAAGAAGGCATCCCTAGATTGTACATAAGAATATGAAACAGAGTATGGTTTTCCCTGCTAGGGAACTGAAGAACAGAACAGGCAGCAACTTCTGATGAAGTTTCATATAGTTTTGAAGACTCCAGAAGAAAAGCAAGATATTATACCCTCACCAAATCCAAATAGGTCCAACTGTTATAAGCACATAGCAGTGTGGTTGGCACTGAAGGAAATTCCAAAGAAAACATAAAAGTTTGCAGGAAACAACAGTTTTCTCTGTAGCAATATTTCAATTAAAAGCATTCCCTCTGTTTCTCTAAAATTGTTGAAATTACCCAGTACAAGTTGTCCAAGACTGTACATAATATTGCATTAATGTTTCTTTTAAAAGGATATTATCTTGATGATCCATCTTACACACAGTGAAAAATTCTTCTGAAAAATGTATCCATGCCACATAAAATTAAAATAATGTTTTTTTAATATTAAGCTCCATAGCTCCCATTCTACTGAACATCTGGATACCTGGGCCTCTTTGCGTCAACAACTGGTAGCCTTTGGCATGCTGGGAATATTTTCTTCACGTAGGTTCCCTCCATTTAAGGTAACTTCTGCTATCAAATCAACTTCTACAAAACAAAGAATGTGCTACATTAACTCTGAGGCAGAGGGGAACCACTATTTGTTACCACTACAGAGCATAGCAAGTGTCATTTAATGACAAGAAACCATCAGCCTTTTAATTTCCATTTCTATTGCTTCAGGGTAATCTGATTTTCCTTCTGGATAGGTGAGATCTGTAGATTTTACTATTCAATACAAGAATATTTACAGCTAGATGCTGCTATATTTTCCCATTTTTTGAATAGTATATTTTTTAGTAGTATGATGTTAGTGGAATTTTTAGCATTGAGAGTAAAAATAAAATCATCCTTTATACGTGAATCTCTATAACAGTGTTGATAACTTAAATTATTTGAGCCATCTTAATTATTATTTTCTCTATATTATTTCCTCTAGCTTTCTTTGGATTCTGAAGTATGGAGAAGACTTCTGCCAGAAGAAAAGCAGTATCACTTCTTAAAATTAATTGATGAAAATTTCATTTAAAAAGCAAAGAATTACCTAGTAATTTCCCTGTGATCACCATAGTTATACTGTAGCACTCTTCAGATTTTTCTGTTGTTCTTTCTTCATAGAGGAATTCTTTCTTAGCTTTCAAATAATTGTGAGAATTATGTTCTAATATTAGAAGTACAAAACAGCAAATAAATAAAGACTATCATTGCTTCAAGTGAAGATTCACGTGTTTAGATTCACATTTCCAAGGCTTGTTTTAACTACAGATACCATAAGGAAGCTTTTAGTATACTACATCTCTCCCTTACCATTCTGAAAACTGTACTATTGAGATTTACTTGTTTTTCCCCCTAGACTACAATTTGCATACCTGTAATGAGCATACTGTGGAAGAATTCAAAGCGTGTTTCACCCATTTGACAAGATATTTAAATTACAGACTTTATATTAACTTACAAAGTAAGTTTATTTGCTCTTTTGGGGCTCAGAAAACAATAATTGCTTCATTTAGGTTTTTATTTTAAATCAAGGAGGAAGATTGATTTTTTAATGTGAATGGTTACAGACATATCCAAATCTACCATAAGAGTTATAGCTTTCTATTCAGAAAGTCCTATGCCATATTCAAACTGCTGTTTCACATCTACTTTTCAGTTGTCATGAAAAACATCGACAAGATGTTAAAATATGTTGTATGTGAAAGAAGTTACACAGCCTCCATTTGGCTTATTCTGCTTTTTTGTCCATTTGTTGTGGGATTCAAGAACATGTTTGCTTCTAATTCTTTGTCAAAAGAAGAGAGTGAAAGATGCAGAAGCCATAGGCAGGACTACCTGAAAGGTGTTGAAAATACGCCTGTGAAAAAGTAGGATCTATAAGAATAATTTGGGTTTTGTTTGTTTTAAATAAAACTCATTTTTCATTTAGATAGCAGTTGGTTTTACTATTAAACTTTAACAAAAATTTGGAGTTCTGTACTTCAGTTAGGAGCAAAATTTAGTAATGAAGTCAAGTATCTCAGATGTGATCACAGTTATTTATAAACAACAGACAGTGGGATCTGAATAACAGAGAAATCAAAAGAGGTTTGGTTTTTCTTTCCTCTTGTTTCTCAGGGCTCTGCACAAAGGAGGTCCTCAAACCCTTTCACGTCTCCTAAGGCACCCTGGAGCCTATCTGGTTGAAGGCTTTTGACAAAAGTTGTACATTCATTTTTTTGTCCGTAAGCAGAAGTAATTTGGTCCAGACTGATGAGTGCATGTGGCAAGGGAGTATATGGGTAGAAAACAATAGTTTAATTTAAACAGAAAGTTTTGGGAGACCCGCAGACACCAAGTTACTGAATCTGTGCTGTTTTAGCTCATTCCTCAATGCATTCTTTTTTTATCAAGAATTTGTCATCTGACGTACAGAGAGAAATGATAGGAGTATTTCTGATCCTTGCTGTCAGAGGCACATAGCCTTAAAAAAGCGGTCTCCTGCTAGCTCTTTTTAATCCTAATTGACTCTTTGTGGCCTGTGGAAGGAGCTCTTCACTGCCCTGTCTCTGTTGGAGGGAACAGGGGGGCTTGGAGGTATGGGAAAGCTCCTAATGTGAACAAGTTTACAGCTGGTGGAAGAGGCTATGGTGCAGGTGGAGAGGAAACAATCCACTCGTTTTGACTGTAACTGAATCTTTCAGAGCACAACTGACACAAATACATCAGAATGAGTGTCTGAGTTGAAGACAGTCTCCTCTAAAACTAAACACAGCTTTTAGAATGTGGCTGGAAATTAAATGGGCCCGTCTAAGGGCCTCAGAAAATCTCTTGCCAGAGGGAAACTACCTGCTGCTGAAGGAAATGCAATTCCCTCCATTTTTTTCCTATACCTTTGCTGGCTGCTGGAGACTGATAAATCTGGATCCATGAACAAAATGCAAGGAAACTGAAGCAGACACTGAAATGTATCTAAGGACCTCCGCAGGGAGAGGTATGGCCTTTTTCCAGCCACACTTTACCACAAGCTGTATCTAATTTGCTATTCACAGTCACCCTTGAAGTAGGTTTTGAATGTTAGCTTTTCTTCCTTTCCTCTGAGTGTGTATAGCTCAGATTAGCTCAGTTTGCTGTTTCTCCCTTCAATGTCCACTATAGTCAGTCATTTTTTTCAGAGAAAATCTTAACCTTTAATTCCTGGTGACGTGAAGAAAGGCAAGATTTTATTTTTTTATTTTTAAGATGAATAAATAAAATGTTATTTTAATCATGATTACTTATAAAATTAGCTTTTGCTTCTCTCTTTAATAAGGGAGAAACAACAAAGATGTTTCAAACAGAAAAATAAAGAATATTTGATCTTCTGGTGCACTGAGATTCTTTGCTCATAGGGATAAGTTAATAGCTCTCCAATGTTGCCTAATCTAGACAACACTGTAAATCAAACCAAGAACCTTAAATACTGTATCTCAAAATCTGTCCTTCTGTAGCAAGCCACAGCTGAAGTAAGCTGATGCCTGTTCTTTAGAAGACAAAAAAAGATGAGCAGCAAATTATTGTGTAAGACATTTTGTATTTAGAGCTATTACTTAAAAATCTGGCATAATGCTAATGCAAATGCTGTTATACACTGTCTAGCACCCCTTATATCACAGGCAGGATGCACTATAATCTCTATCAATCCTAAAATCACTTATTTGGAAAAGAAGAGTTGTTTCTTGTTTTGTTTTAGCTGAGAGATTGTCTAATGCAACAGACTAATACTGAAGAAAGA
>NW_009600064.1:18011-44334 GCF_000690535.1 Cariama cristata
CATGAGAAAGACCTTAATGGAAAAAGAAACAACAAAAAAAAATTACCAATCAGGTTGATAAATATGCATGCAGAAAGAATAAAGATTGATTGTACTAAAGCAAAGAATGTGTTGGATTTTGAAAATCCTTTGGTATCTGGTGTGTTTGCAGTGGCACCAAACATTCCTGATATTCCTGAAAATGAATTAAGTGTTCTGGAAAATACAGAGTAGTAAAAACTGTGCTAGTGGTATGCTTAACTCCTTAATGTACAACAATGAACATAACAATGTACCACTGTATTCTATCTCACATACGAAGCTGACTAGCTAACTAGACAAAACAGCAAAAAGAGAATCTTTGTTTCCTGTTTCAAGCACAGTGATCTATCATGAATGGAATAAAAATTTGCGAAGAAAATAAGTTGATTAAAAAACAATTACCGTGCAATTCTTTTGTAATAGACAGAATAACCTTTACAGCATCCTATGATTCATTAGTGAATACGTCAAGAACCTGTAAATAACACTTGAAACTTGCTTTTTGGTCTCTTAATTAAACTAACAGTGTAAGTCTTATCTCTTGAGGCATATGCTGCTGCCCTGAATATTTTAAGCAGTGTATCATTTCTTGCAGTTGTTTTCACTTTAAACATGAAGGTAAATTAAACAAGCAATAATGTTCTGTTCAAACTGAAGATTACCAGATTAAACATCTTTAATACAACTAATTTGCTTGATCTACACCCAAGGACCAGATTTTTCTGATTTTTATAGACCATAGATTGTTTTACAGTAATAGATACATGTAGTCCCATCTACAGTTGTTTAGTATCTCCAGTTATACAGCAAAATGAACTTTTGGCCCTTTTTGAAATAATGAAGTTGCAGTCACATTTTGATCTAAATTTCAACATCTCTTTTCCTCTAAAAGGAGGCTTATATGACTTGCAGTGATTTAAGAGAAGTCCTTAATTTTCTGTTTCTCTTACACTCAAATAGATAGAGACCTCTATTTCACCACCTGCTGAAAGGTGGGGAAACCTCTTCAGCCAGTATATAGATCAAAATTCATTTTGTAAACTTCTTCTGTATTTCAGAAGCATATCCATCAAGGCTTTGAGAGAAGCCACAAGAGTTTCCATTGCCTTTAGGCTCTGTTCCTTGTTTTGATTGTATAACGTAGTCAGAAGAAGCCAAACAAAAGGCATAAGTGGAAAATAAACACTGCACTTTCACATTGCATTGCTTCAAACAGCAGCAGTATTTTCCACCAACTGTTCTTCCAGCATCTTTCAGCAGCCACTCCTTGTCTACTTTGCTTTCAGTAACAAAATGCTTTTCTGTCTAGTATGAAGTTCCACTCTACTTTTCTGTTTGCATGGCAAAGGATTACCATGCACTTGGCTAAATTCTTTTATTACGTTTGAGTTAAATTTTAGACATGTTATCCACCTCATGCAGCTTTACTTAAAAATCTCATATAGTCATCTTAGGATGACTTTCATTGTTTTGTATTTCAAAAGTCATAGATGTAGTTCTGTTAACTGCTCTTCATGAGACTAAACATCATAAGCCATACAAACATAATTAGTAGTATGCAGGATTCCTCCTTCCATTCCTCCATTTACTTCCATCTCCCGTTTTTGATTCTAACATGTTCTCTCTCATTTGTGGATCAAGTATTTCAAAATTCTAATATTCAAATGTTTAGTCTATACACAAGATGGGAAGGGAAGCTAAGGAAGGTTTTCCTAACTGAATTAACCCCCCTCTCCTTACAAACACAGCATTACCTGGCTTACCTATTCTTTTTTTTAACTGACTTGAAAATTCCAACCTGTGCACTTGATTGTGATCAAAAGCTTATTTGAGGAAATGGGAAGACATCAAATGGGTATCAGGACCTTGGATCAAGTCCTTGGTAGGTGGTAATCTTATTTTTTTCCCGGTAACAAACTCAGTTGTGCCTATCCACAAACTTTAAACTCGAGCCAGTGAGTGCTCTGCTAAAGGGATCAGATCATGACTTCAATTCTTAACCTGCCCCATCTGTACACAGATCACTTCATAGTCACTGTAAGAAAGTAAGGAGCTACTTTAAACCCTGTAGCTTCCCTGCAATGGCCACAGTCTGCTTCATGGTGGTCAGGAAGTAGTCAAATCACTTCTGCAAATAGTTGTTCAGGGTCAGATTTTTCTGTGCCTTGTTTAAAGGTATAATGCCTTCCTTATACCCTCACTATACAAGCAGAAATATAGTTCCTTTGTCCAACTTTGTCCTCATTTAATCATAACAGTAGCAAGACTTTTTCCTCTAATATTTCCTAAAGAAACTAACTTTTTCACTTTTACCTTTCTTTTTCACATCTATTGTGTGTTAACTCAGCTACACAGTTTATTATGGAAAGACAATAAAATATGAGAAAAGTTTCAAAACATTTAGTTTGAGTTCAAACAAACAGCTACTATCAATACGTGGTAATAATAATAGACTTAAAGAGAAGGTCAAAGGATAAAAAAATTAAAAGGTATACAAAGGTCTATAACGTGAAAAATTTGAAGTCACAACTTTTCATAAAAGAGGGAAAGAATACCATTATAGACATTATGAAGACATTTTTGAATAGTGGAAGGTCATTGCATGCTTTGAAATAATCTGTCCTGAGCATACGGCTAAGCTATATATTGTTACTCAGCAAATTGCAGGAGACAGGAGAATAGGCAATATTTGCCAAAATTTGAAATCTTAATTTTTTCTAACTTGTGAAAAGTTTATAAATTCTAATTGGAAAAACTGTTGTCTCATGAAAACTGGAGAATCATACATCTATTTGATTGATTACATGTTGGTAATTTTCATGTTACCTGTGTTTTGTAAACATTACAGAATTAATTTTCACAATGCTTCTGCAAAGTGAAAAAGCCTTATTTCAGTTTTGCAGGTTGAAGATAGAACCTAGAACTCTCAAGCTCATGGAGCTGAGTTTTGGAAATTTGTCTCATCCTGTCCAATGGAGAAGACAAGACTTGGAGTTTTAGCACTTGTTAGCTAGAAAATCCAATTCCATTCACTCTGGAAGAGCAAAGGTCTGAACTGACACTAATCAGTGACTTGAAACTCACAGTGCAGAAAACACAGTTTCAAAGATGTTGGGTTTTTTTAAAGACGTTATGGCTTTTTTGCACCTGCTCAGGGAACAATCTGATAGGCACCAGTGCCAATAGTTGATTCACACAGAAATGAATCCCTGTTCTCTCTTCCAAGGTATGTAACAGGGCTCCACCAGTGCCGATTCTAGATGCTGGAGACCTGTGAAATGTAGCACGTAGAATCATGTTTCTGTATGTGAGATGTATATGGGAATAATACTTGAGACTCCAAGTATTATTGAACAGTTTTTTTTGCAGGACAGTATGCAAGCAGAAATCAGGAAACTGAAGTTCTGGAGTCTCAGTCAGTGAATTTACTATGGAAATTTGGACAAGTCATCTAATAAATCAGTCCCTATTTCGTTATCAGTAAGGATATGTATATACTTTATAAAAACAAAAGAAAACAAAACCAAAACAAAAAAAACTGTATGATAAAAAGCATTTGATATAGAAATACTATGTAGTGTAGCCTATATACACAACTTCAGGCAAAAGGCAACCAAGAAAACACGTTCTCATTTATCCAAATATAGAAGATGCAGCCAAAGTGTTCCGTGTCCCAAAGAGCCTTAAAAACGCCCAAACCAATGCCAAAAAAAACAAAAAAAACCCCATCTAATATCAGAAAAATTATTCCTGTTCACCAGTGAGCTCCTCTAGATTTTTCTGTTGTTTATAAAAAGGTACAGTTTACAATTGTATTTTCATTCTACAAGAACAGATTAAAAAGTAAGTTTCACAAGAAAAGAGTGACTTTTCCTGGTTTCTATATGTATGTAGTAGAAGGGTAAGAAAAATCTGAAATATATTCAGCTTAAACCTCATTGTCACTTAATTTACTGTCTGTGTTCACCATTACAAGACCTACACAAGCTTGTGTGGGCATCAGTACCAAAAATTGTAACACAAATTTGTTTTATAATTTATAATAGTACATTATAACTTTTATTTATATTGTTATTTTCAATGACTTAAGTGAACCTTATTGTTTGCATTTTGACTTCTTCATGGGTACATTCTATACATCTATATTACATCTGAAAGATATTTAGGTTTTCATTGCCTTTAATTCATTAGCCTTGTGCATCTCATCCCTCTCAAATCATACTCTTTTTTCAATTTTTAATATTGCCATTAGCGAATAACAGTACTGAAAAAAACCCACAAATGAATGTGTGTATCTTTCGATCTATATATAGAATGATAGATATGTACATTGCTGTCTCAGAGATGGGAAATGTGATGCATTCCCTGTGGTCATTAGCCTTCTTGTGACAGCTGTTAAACAGTGGTAAGCTTTTTGAGCAGCAGAAAAGCTTTGGATGCTTCTGAAACCCTGGTTATCCCACAGTAGGTAACCATTCATCCTTTGCTGATGATACTGACCCCCTGCCTGCTAAAGATGAAGCCCGTTGTTTTTTTGGGAAATATTTAGGCTTCTCTGTAGCACTGAGCCATTGTCTCATGCTGTTTCTCTTGCTGGCTGGCTGATCTTGAGCCTGGGATAATTGGTAGAGAGGTCACAGTCTTGCAGAGGAAAATAAAACTTCTATCTTTATGATCCTAGATAAGCATTATTTGATGGCAAAGGAGTTACTAAGCTGATGTATTACATGCTGTACCTAAACAGATATTACCATTACTGTATCATTTTAATACAGCAGTCTGTACAGCAGAGGAGGTGAAGAATGAACTATAAAACATTTAAAGAACCTTCACTTGATGAAAGCAAGAGTATATCTGGCAATGACCATATTTTGTCTCTAGACACCTACATCTATCAAGGATAAGACAAGTTATAGGACAAGGATGCGAAAGAAAGTGAAGCAAGTGAAGCAAACCTAATTAGCAGTAATAGGATATTAAATCTATGCTATATCACTGACTCCTTGTATCCATCTAAAGGTGATAACCAGGGATTACTCCAGTCGTATCATGTAGTGTCTAGCCTACAGAACCTTTCTAAATCTGCAGTACAATGAAGTAATTTTTATTAATGTTAATTAAGTATTAATTGTATTGCCTGATGCAACAAATGCTGCAGTTACTTGAAAAAAGGAAATACAGACAGATAAACTTTTTAGATAAGAATCTCACTTTTGTCCTTCTTGTTTCCTTAAATGACAGAAGTCAAAAGGACTATTTTCTGTGGTTCATCCATGAAAGTTTATGACATCTTCAGACGACATGGCTGCAAGCCTGTATTACTTTTAAAACATGCTGCAAATAATTATGAAAATACACATTTTTAAAAGACAGTAGTGATTTTTTTTTTTCTTCCTGCATTATTCTAGTAGCCAAAACCCATTATCAGCTGAGTATTTTTGAGTACAGATAAGAATACAGCTAGAAAGACATAACACATGACATGAAATTCGAATGGGGTGGCTGTGGTTCTCTGTAATTGTCCACTTTCTGAAAATTAGAAAGCCATAACAAACTGTTGACTTTTTAAAATGAAAAATAAAAATAGTGGGTACACTTCCTAGTGCTGTAATATGCTGAAATCCCACGGCATCTGACAATAGAACTACATAGAGCATGAGACAAACAAGCAAAGCAAGCCCCAAGCACAAAAACTTAAGACAGTAAATCCCAGATAACAGGCATACTTCAAGAACTACTTTTGTGCAATAATGGATCCAAGAATATGGTGAAATTAATTTTTACAGTTTGTTGGGGGTTTTTTAAACTTTAAGGAAACGGGAACATGAAAAAGTGAAATTATCTAAAAAGTAGAGTTCGGTCTTGGAAAAAAACAATGTATTTTCTCATGGCTTAGTAGAAAAATGTAGACTAAGTTAGTGTTCTTGGCATAAACTCATGACTTTATTTTGAACTTATTTTCATACTTGAAATGGGGAGAAACTTGTTATCATCGCTATGATAACACGTAAACACTTGAACTGGTTGCCCAGAGAGGTTGTACAGTCTCCAGGAAGTTTTTAAGATCTGACTAGATAAATCTCTGAGCAACTTGGCCTGACCTCGTAACTGACTCTACTTTGAGTAATAAGTCAGACTGGATGATGTCCAGAGATCCCTTCCAAGCTTGAACTATGTTGTGACTGTACGAACCATGGTATGCATCTGTAACCTCTACCATGACAAGATTCACTATCTGTGGCAGCTGACAATTGTCGTTATTTACTGCATAAAACACTTCTAAAAGGAATACTTTTGTCCTTCTCATATCCAGACTGCTTCTGCTTAGTGCAAGATCATGGAAGACAAGGCAGCAAGCAGTTTTTATAGTCATTGTGAAGGACATAGAAGAGAGCATCACCTGTTAGAGCTAGGAGTTAAATCTCTGGAAAACCAATATGAGCATAGCAGTAGTGTCCCCAAGCACTGACTGCTGGACCTGAAAACACTCACCACAGTCCAACTCTTTTTCCTCTTCCCTTATAAAGGTACATGCCTCAAAAAATCCATACTCAGTGTAACTTCTTTGAAATTTGACCTCTGATATTTTAAAAGAACTCTACTTATATACCTGTTCCATTTCACAGTGTGACAACCTTCTGAGTGTTATCATCACAGCTACCAATTCAAAGGAAAAAAGAACAGGATCATCTATAATGTTTGGGTGTTGGTTTTGGCTGACAATATAAAATCAAAGATTCCCCTGTGTCATGAATATGGACAATGTATCTCAAAGAACCACAACATTGTTAAGTAAGTGATCTTCTTTTACTTAGTCATATAAAATTCCCCCTTTGGTGACTCAGGACACTATGCACATACCTGTGGAAGAGCTACAAATCAGATTAAAGATCTTGCAGTTTGACACCTTAAGTGAAAACAAATGACATGACTTCTCTGTAAATAAAGCTCTTTGGCATCAACAAGAGAAGGTAATAGTTTAATTATCAAGAACCAGAAGCGAACTACAGATTCCTGATTCCATAAAACCTCTTGATTTCCTTGTGACACTTTGTAAATGTTAGAGTATGTTTTCTAAACAAAAATGTTAGATTCATAATATTTTGTAAGATTAATCTTAACAGTGAAAGTGACAGTAAAAAATATTACTATGATTTTTCAACAGAAAATTTATTAGACATGTTGCAATGAGAAAGCTGAGTTTTGATTTATCGAAATACAATATTTCATATATAAATTTAAATATAAACAGTAAATATAAACTGTATTTCTTCCAAGTGTCATTAGTTCGTATAGTTTATGCTTTATTTGCCCTTTTTGGCTACATAGATGTCTGTAACACATTGTTTCACCTTGTGCTTGGTAGATTATGGAAGATACCGTCCTCAAAGAAAAAAGATAATATTAGCTGATTGAACCATAATTGTCTGCAGCACTCTAGGCAGATGCAATTCAATGTCAAATCCTCTCTATAAAAAAATGTTTCCACATTTCAAAATGAGTATTTCAAACCTCCTTCCACAAAACAACCTTTTCAATCAATTGGTTTGTACAAATTAGGTAAATTAGGTAGGTATTTAGAATTTTATTCATTTCTGTTTAAAGCATGCAGTAGTTCCAAACAATTCCATGTCTTTCTATTAGGCAGGAAAAAAAAAAACACCCCCAAAAAGCATGCCATTGTTTTGCACTATAGATCAGCATGAGATGTCAACTCTCCTTTCTGTCGTCACCTGTCCTCCCACCTAAGAAAGAGTATTTCATTCTTCAGGTGGTACCAGCCTGTTGTTTCACAGTTCCTTAGGTGCCTTAGTCTTTTGTATGGCTAAGAACCTTCATTTTCCACTGTACAACCTTCCAGCTCTGTATCTCTTCACCTGAGCTGCTGTGATGACATTATCCATAGCTTCTGTGACACTGTTTTCCTTATATGCTAATCATGCTGTCGCTTTGCTGCTGTTATTCCCATGGCCTTTCTCCCACAAACTCAGTAGTGTTGCTACTGCAGCTTCTCATGGGAAGCAGCTGCCATCGTTGAAAGAATGAGACTTCTTTTCCCCTGTTCTCCCTGCCACCCCAAGCTGTCCCTTGGTTATATTAGTGGGACTAATAATATGCATCCAGAGAGGTTAACAGCCAAGCAGTGTGCAGTATCTGCTCCTGATCTAGTCAGCTCTGACAGCTTCATAAGCAGGAACAACCATCTGGGAGATTGAGGAGGTCCTGATGGAAACCATATAGTCACTATAGGAAAAGTATTACAGAGGGAATCACCTGCTGCATCAGAGAAGACACACAGGGAAGGATGTTTATCTGGGGGTCTCTCTTGCTTCTTTTCATGGCTGACCACTGGGAAGAGTTTCCCATTTCCTCTCTGTCTTTTACTCTTTTCCTCTTTTGCTTTTGTTTCTTTTTTTTAATGCCCCAAAGCAACTTTCACCATTAGACTGGCTGTTTGCTGTCAGCTACAGACTGCACTAATAAATCTTTGTGCATTTGAACCTGTCCCAACATCCTTTGTGCAACACTCTGTACCTATGGAGCAGGTGCAATAAGTAGCTTCTCCGACAGCTTTCAATCAATGTTATAAGACCATCAAAACCAACTTGTACTGCATCTGGTTGGGAAGTACTGCATTTTCTTTATAGTACCCTGTACGGTGCTGTGTTTTGGATTTTGAGTGGCTGTGTGGGGCTTAGCTGCCTATTGGGGTTAGACCACAACACTGATAAAAGTTTTAGGTGGTCATCATGTCACTGTACTTTAAAGTCCTGAGATACATATTTATAACTTCAACCATCACAGTGAGAAAACTGAGAAAGAAGTGAGGCACAGACATTTGCAGATGCTAAATAAATAAATAAATAAAGAAAGATAGAAGGATTGAACTGAGAAGAAATGAAAGCAAAAATAGATTTCATGTTGTGTTCTATGAATCCACCAAGAGCTCCAGGCAAAATAAAGCATTCTTATGATATTAGTATGGTATTAGAAGACTTGACCTTAAACTCAGACAGTCTTTAAGTTTCTATGTGTAATATAGTCACAATGTTTCAAATTTGTTAAAGAATTTTCCAGAAATAAAACCCCTTCTTCCAATAAGTATCAGGTCCAAAGCAAAATTACAACATATTTTCATACAAAATTAAGGGCTACAAATGAGAAAGCACTATCTCTTTGGAAATCTTTCAGAGAAGATTAAATTGGAAAAGGAACAATAATGAATAGACTCCTGCTAACCTTAAGAACCCTTCTTCAGCAGAGGAATATTCTGTTTAGTTAATCTAAGCAGAGGTACTTCCATAAAACAAGGAATTGGTTTTGTTATACAGGACAGCAGAGCTAATTTTTAAAAAGCAATTGAGCTAGAAGAATACTCTAGAAATAAGATTTTTGGATATGAATACAAAACAATCCTAAGCCCTGTCAGAGCGCAGCAGAAACTGTTTATGCATGTCTTATGTGTGTCTGAAATGACCCTGGAGAAATACTTCAAGGCTAATAAAATAACACCCTACTTTATTAATATCAAATATTTGGCAGCTCAGATCTCCCACTCTCATTTTGCTTTTGTAAGGCCAGATCAAAATTTCATTAATATGACCACGCAAAATACGAAGGGAAAGCAAAGTGCTCTTTTACTGTCCTGTGTGATGTGTCTTGTTGCTGTTGTTACAGGTGCTGTAAATAGGAAAGGGTGTTGTGCAGGAGAGGGGAGAAAGTATTCCTTCTTTATGGCAGTACACAGTTTTATTGGAGATGTATATTTCTCTAGTCTTTGGTGTATTTGTACCACACAAATAAGGATTTTTGTACCCTAAGTTGTACTAACTCTGTAAGTAGACTGAGGGTGTTTTTCTGGAGCAAAATATAACCTGAGTGAAGAAATTCTCAGAAAAGAGAGAAAGTAAAACTTTTACTGTTACCATTTAATATATAATCTACTTTGATGTATTCACAATAAAGGAAGACTTCATTTGCTATTCTCGTATGAGCTTCCTTTTAAGTCAGAGCAGTGCAAGTCAAATAATTCTGTGTCTAAAAGATGATTTTTCTGAATAATTTGGCTTGGTTTAAGAGCAATTACCAAATATCCATCCATAGTCGCAACAGTTCTGCATCAGTTTATACAGGATCTGGTCTGTTCTGCTTGGACTGGATTACTTTAAGTCACCCTTGATCTGCTGCCAAGTAGGGCGGGAAAAAAAAAGACTAAAAGTTTGTATTAACTGTTTGAAAATACCAACTCTGTACAAATCTAATTTCAGATTAGATTTTATTCCTCTACAGTCACAGATCAACAGGATCAATGCATATCTGCTGCCTTTATTGTATTTTGGACATAACTTGGAACATTTATAACAGTTTTATAAGGATAACATCTTCATGTACTGCAATATCTAAATGTATAACTTCACAGTGTAGGTTTAGTCTTTCTATTGTAAGTGAGAATCATTCAGAGAATCAGATATATCAGCAGCAAACCCAGGCAGAAAATCTCTACTGCTTTTCATACCCTCAATGGTTTGAGAACTGTGAAACAGAAATAAAGTCCCCTCAAAACCTTCAGTTGTTGGAATATATTGCGTGTATGAACATAAACTGTTTTTCATGTATTTAAGAACAATAACCTGAGAGATTGATTCAATGTGTAAAACCAAGGGGTATGTGTATGTGAGTGTATTATGAACAGATACTTCTGGCTTTGTTAGGAGGATGAGAAATTATTTGTCTTTCAAAATATTTTATATATTTTAATATAATTTCCATAATTCTCAGCAATTTTGTCTGTATTCCAAAACCTCCTGCTGCTGCTCAAGATAAAGGTAAGCTTCCAGCTTTTTTTTTTTCCTTTATTTAAATAAAACACAAAACAAAACCAGCCTCTTCTGGAAGGCAGGACAGAAAATGAATCCCTCCTTTCTAGTCAGCTGCCTTCTGCTATTATTTGGCATTTTAAATCAAATTAATTGAACTTGCTTGTTTTCCATAAGCCAAGGTTTTATGTGCATTTCATAAGCGTAACATAAAATTCTGTGTTGTCTCTTATAACTGTAAGTGTAACTTCAGAGAACTTATATTTCACTATTTTTATTATGTTGCATTGTATTTTCTCCTATAAGAGGTCATGAAACTTCAGTTGTGATTTGCAAGTTCCTTAGTGTTTTTTTATATACACATCTAGATGAAAACTTCACTGCGGTATTGGAGGTTCATAGAACCTCGAAACCTGGCTGGTTTTAGAAGTGTTTTCTAACCTGCAGGATGAAGTGTCTGAACACATATTATGTTAAAAAAGCCTCTGTCAAAGCATTGTAGTTTCTTTTCCTGGAGTAGCATTCAAATTCTTCTTTTACTTTAAAAGCTTACCTTCAATTTCTGTCAGTTGCAACCAACTTACTGAGATAAAATGAATACTGATTTTGTATAATTTTTGTATATCAGTAAAAAAGGCTCTGGTAATAACTAGATAACATCAATATCAAAGAATAGAAAGTAGCCTAAGATGATATATTGTAGGATAGAATCATTAGCAACTCAGTTATGGAATCATCTGTCTGATATTCTACCTCAGGTTAAATGACCAAACTTGAGCAACTGAGATATAATTCAAGCCAATAGATTCCCAGGTTATAAAGATGATAAAGGAACTCACATTTATTTTCAGATGCTTAAATAAAGAATGTAATGTTCAGGTATGACCAGGATGACTCTACTTTTTTAGAAGAATTTGGAAAACTAACTGTGCGTAGGACGGTATACCAGAAACATGAAACGTCATTGGGTGAACAACAAGCTGCTGTCTGCTACGATTTGAAAAAAAAATCTAAAATGAGCATCAAATTTCTCTTCACAGGCAAACTTGCTTTTGGTGAAACTTAACCTGGAAATTGCTAATGGTACTAGTCGGAACAATGATCTGACTGTTTTGAATTTGTGTGGATGCTTACCTCTCTCCGAAACAAAACTGCTCTGAGTAAGGGCTATTGATAACAAAACCAAAAAAACCCCACAAAATCGCACCCCAGAATGCACTCAGTAGTTTTGATGGATATAATGGCAAGGAATTTTAAAATAATACAGTCACAGTTATGCTGTAGAAAGGTAAAAATCTAACAATTTACATTACCAGCCTTGATCTGTAGTTTATTTTTTATGTAAGTTTCCTCTCATCTTGCTTAAAAAATAAGAAAATGCTAGCTTGATAAAAAAAAAGAAATTATTGTACTTTTTTTTCACTGTCAAAGTAAGAATAGCAACTGTTTTTATTTTTCATGACAAGCTGTCTTTCTCCTCCTGAAACGGCAAAAAATGAAATAATCAATCAGTTTTGGCTTTATTTCAAAGTGGGCTTTGACATTATGTCCTTGCCAGCCACATATTCACACCTGTGACACTGAAATTAGAAGAAAAATGAAATCTAGTGAAAAGTTTTCTTTTTTTTTTTTTTGAGGTTACCGCTTCATGTCTTGTGGGCTGGTGTTAATCCAGTTGCTGTATCTCTGTGGGGTATATATTTGAATATTAACTAAACCTTGGGCCCGACAAACCTCCTAATCTGTATTTATTTCTGGGTAACTATCTGTACCTTCCTGCGTTAATCTTGTTCAACTCCAGGTGTAACTCAAAACAAAGAAATTCTTATGCAGCTGTAATATTCATGTCCTTCAGGAAAGCAGAGATTTTTCTATTAACATTACGAATAAACCAAAAATTACTGCCTATTGGACTTTACATTGAAATGGAGTGGTTACACTTTCCATCAGTCTCTGTCAACTCTAACTAGTGGCATGTGTACTCCTACTCTTTTTCATCACAAGCTCAAATGAGTTCGCCTATACTGTTTTGTCAATAATCGGATTTTGTACTGGAAGGAAAGCAGTAGCCTGATATGATCACTTACAGTTAAGAGGAATTTTGTTTGTTCCTCATCACCTTTCAGCTAGTAAATTGAGATTGATATCTTGGTTTGGCTCATGACCATTATCATCCAGAAATCTATACTGCATTTGGAAAAAAATTTCAGTTTGGCTTCTGGGGGACACTCCAGACTTGATTAGAAGATATAGTGTAGATACAGCCAGGGCAACTAACACTTTGGTTGCCTCTTGAATTAGGGTTCAGTGATGGAAAGAAGAATCAGCTCTGTGAACACAGTGATGGAAATTTGGGAAGAACAGCAACATCTAGTGAAGTTGTTTCTAACTTTGGAGTATAAAGCATTATCCAGGCATATGATTGCATTCATATATACTGTCAAACCACATTTTAATGGAGCCCACTTCACTAGTAAAAGAAAATATTCAATGGTTATTTCCTTAGAGCCTTTTCATGTGAAAAGAAGAACATACCTTTTTTAAGTTTCTTTTATTTTTCCTTTCACTGAAAATTTCACAGTAGAGTAGGATATCAGATTCCTCTGTCTTTTTACCACTTCTCACCATAGGGCTTCACTAAATCATTACAAGGGAGTCTAGAGTCTGCAAATGCCTTTATTTTCCTCCAAATAAATTTTGCTGGGTAGCAATAGCCAGATTGATGTTTTAATGTGTTCACCTTGTTAAAGGCTTTCTGCTGTTGACAGTAACTGCTTTCTCTAGTTGTAAGATAAGTCTTCCTTGAGAGCTAATAAATCATGCTAAAAAGTGAACTGATCATAATAGGCATAGTTTGTCAGTTGTTTGCCTTCTGAAAGTTCTCTTCAATACATTTTAATTACATGTTTAAGTTAACATTTATATGATTTAACACAAAACTAAGTTAGTGGTGATTTGCATCCACTGCAGGAAAGTATATTTCGGCAGACTGATTCTACCCTTTGTTGTTTATTGAGAATTGACCTTGGCAAGGAGGCTTGGATAGCCCTGATATCATCTTGAATGAGAATCGCTGCCAGGCAGCCCATCATTCCTTTCCAGGGTCAGTGAGATGCTACAATATTATGAGTGCTCTGCTGACTGCTATGAACAGGCTAGAACTAAATGTATCAATTGGATAATGATAGGTAGCATTTGGGACCTTCCAGGAATAAAAAACAAATAAAGGAGAGATGGGATAGCAAGGGAAAATATCCTTTGCACTTCTAGGACTACATTTGGCCCATTAGCTCCCAAGTCTAAGAACTCATTTATGTCTTATGGTAATACATGCATGCAGATTTACCAATCTATAAGTTATAATAATGGCAGATGTCATAGTTAAAGCTGAAGAGATGCTTTTTTTCAATCCTAAGTTCTAACTTATTGTCATAAAGGCAAACTAAACCTGAATGCTGTTAATAATGGTGTCAGTGATGAAAATTTGAAAAGTAATACTTGCAATTCAAACAAACCTAACTGGACTTGTAGGTAGTAATAAAAAAAATAATCTTCATTGAGAACACTATTTGGAAGCCACATTTGATGTAAACAACAGACCATGTGAGCAATGTTTCCTACATATATTGATTAGTATGAATGAATGTGCTAAGTGCAAAAGCAATCTATGTAATTAGATTTCTAATTACAATTAGAAAATGCATAATACAGTGTATTAGTATACATTTTACATGGTGCTGAGGCTAAACGATAACCAGATTGTAGCTTATGATTCACTATATGCCAGTATGCAAACTCATCCAGACACAAAATCAACATAAACCCCTCCTCTATCTTCTCTACTTTAAAAGAAGAAATGAGAAAAATCTTCACCAAAAAAGCAGGGATTATTGCTTTTAATTGCTAGCACCTTTCTGAAAAGATAGCGTACATATATGTATAATACAGACCACTTGTAGTCCTCAGGGGACATTCTAGCTCTTGAGAGCAGAGCAGCTGAACTGGAGAGGTTCACTCACAGTAAGTTTAAGAATACCCTTGAGCAGATTATTCTCAAAGCAAATGAACCCCTCTGCTGAGAAAGACAGCAGAATTTCATAGTTTTCAGGTACATCGCACAGTAGAATCAAATTCAAGATAGCAGTCCCATCTTCTGGGATGAGAACATTGAACTGAATAAAGGGGAAGTAATCCCTCTGGGAGATATCAGTGTTCCTTTCCTCATTAAAAGATGGCCATTTAAACTCTTACACTGAGGACATCTCTTTGGAATTAGAAACTCAAGCTGGAAAGAAGTACTTTAATGGTAGACAGTGCTATTTCAACCAAATTGACAGCCTCTCGTCCCAGAGAATACTGTACAGTGATTTGTCTGTTCATTATAGAAGTGTCTGATCTCATAAGGAATCTGGATGCACCCTAGAAAGTTCTGGAGAGAAGCCAGCAATCACAGTTTACATGGGTACTGCTGACAAAGAAGAGCAAGAGACAGAACCTGGAGGCAAATTCAGACACTTCAGAAGAAAGATGACAGCCAGTACAGCCATTTAGTGAAATGTTCCTAATCTGCAGAATCGAAGGAGATGAAGAATCTTAGTGTCTGATTTAGAAGGTGTAAGGAGGAAGAACTTGGATTCATCAGAAACCAGGAACACAATGGATAAAAGAGCACCTATGCAGAAGAAACGGATTTCAGTCCAGTGATGGGAGAACCAGGTTTCTCATGACTGAAATAAGTAACAAAAAGTAGAGTTATAGAAGAAAAGATGCACACTCAATACTCAAACAGAAGAGTTAGGAATTGCAGATTGCTTTTCATACAGGATGTGAAGACAAGAACGAAGCAGCAGTACTTACGCTTCTACATCAAAGTTGGAAGTTTAAGAAATTGTGTGGATTATCTACTTAGTCTAGCAGTAGATAAAGATACATATAATAGGTTGCTGAATGTGTGTCTGATCAGTGGGAGACTGAAATTAGGTTACAAAATATACAGGACTGATGCAGAAGTTCAGTATATATGGAAAACTACTTACCTCCGAAGGTAACAGAATCTGAATAGATTGAAATTCCGGGTCTCAGATAGGAAAAGTGTATTTTTTGATTTATTTTCCTGATTACATAGGATGGTGACACTGATTGTGATCTGCTTACAGAGATTAGAGGCAGGAAATACAGCAGTCACGGGAGACTTGACTCATCTAGACTAGACATGTCATAGCAGGCTTTAATGCAGAGATCACATTTTTATACACTATCAATGACTAGGAACTGGCTGGAGGTTTCACAAGAAAACATGCAGTCTTTCACTTGGTCTCGTGTAGAATGCAGGATGTACTTCGATACGTTAGAGTGCCTCCTCAACCGTAGCAGCAATTATAACGTATTTAAATAAGACTTATCTCAAAAAAGGGACACTGCATAAAAATGAGGAAATTGTCAAAGAGATGCAAGGGCCAGCTAAGACACTTAAATGTCTGCAGGTGGAAAAGGCTTAAGACAAGATGAAAGGAACATGAAAAGGCTAAGCAATAGGGTAAGGGAAATTATTGAAAGCAAGAACACATCCTTCAAAAACCTGAAATTACTTCCAAATGAAGAAAGTAGAAAAACTCAAGTCTTGCAGAAAGGGCATAATAAACAGATAAATGAAGGCTACAAGTTTGAGGAATGTCTAAACAAAAGGAAAAAATAATAACAGACCCTCCTCCAAATACATTAAAGATCTGAAAAGCTGCCAGAGAGTCTGCAGGAAGAATGGATAATCAGGATACAAAAAACCATTGCAGAGAAACTAAATCCATTCTTAGAAATGATGTCCACTGTCGAAAAACTGGTGGAGATTCTATTGCCAAAATCAGTTCATAGGATCTATCTAAACTTGAAATGATTGCTTGGGAGAAGTTAGGGAATAAAGAGATAAAAAAGGAAGAAATACATGGCCAGTACTGAGTGGTATTCACCTCGGAGTTTAAAAGAACAATTTGGGTGAAATTGCCAAATTACTTATGAAGAATGTAACATCTTACTTAAAACTGCCTTGGAGTATGTCAAATACGATGCTATATTTTACATGTATTCCAATGGAAAACTTGGCAGCTATGTGCTTGCAAGCCTGTATTGGACAAAGAAGTAGAAAACATAAGAAAAAGAACTGCTGGACACTTAGATAAAAACAACCTGAACATGGCATTGGCAAAAAGAAGTCCTGCTCCACAAACCTATGGGACTTCTCTGAAGGGGACAGGAAGTCCGTGAGAAAGAGTGATCTGGCTATTATAGCCTTGTATTTCTAATCCAAGGAGAAATCCAAGGCTCTTTGGAGACAAACGCTCTTACAAAACCTCAGTAACTATGGAATAAAGAGGAAGATCTTACACAGATTTTAAAAAGTGACTAAATAGGGAGATGTTGAATAATAATAAAGAAGCAGTACTCAGTGGAGGGAAGTCATCAGTGGAATCCTGAAAAGAGTTTTCCTAATTTTCCTTGAAATCCTGATAAGTGTTTCAGAAGGCAAATCAAGCCACCACTATGTGCTCCTAACATTTCTGGACTCTATTTAGCACATGAAACTAAGACCTGTGATAGGTGATTAAAATAAGCATTTCTATAATCACCTGGTTTTGGATCTGTCTGTTTTGGCATGACATCCACCAGCAGTGCTTGTGTTTTTGTTTGGCAAATAAAAATTATACATCATATGTATTGATTAAAGAAATACAGCTGAATTATGAAAACTTGCTGTTCATTTTGCCAATTACCAAGGTAACATCTCCAAATCACTATTTGTGTATTCTAAGTTGTGATTCGAGGGATTCTTTTTCTATTCAATTTCGTATTAGTTTGATGTAGGTGGTAAATTTAATTCACTTTTCTGAATGAAAATCACCCAGAATATACCAGCTGATGTTTTCGGTACAACTTTAACTGCTTTAACTGGAAGAGTACTGCTTTGATAGTGCCAATAGCATGCTGCTGCATCTCCTTATACCATAAGAGTATTACATATATAGAAAATCATATACAGTTCTTTAAAAAGCAGAGTTATTTAGGAGGCCTGTTGTATTACTGAAGAGTAATTATATCTGTAACCACTTCGTGCAGAAGCTCTCACATTTTCTTGGGATCAGTAATGTAGTAAGTAGGAAAATAACAGTTTTATCTGGACTGGTCTGTGATACACACACACTTCCTTTCATTTAGCTACTTGGGGAATTTGACTCAAATTGTGGAACAGCCCTTTGCCCTGGCCTATTTCCATACTTCATAGGTGGGGATGCCAATCCAGTATTCATCCCACTGTACTGCCAGAACCCACATTTTCAACAGTTTTCCCCCACTTTCCACTTCACATCTTTAGGTAAATCCTGCAGGTTCTGGCTCTTACAAAGTCTTTCATGAACTATAGACACTGATGTCCATCACAGAAAAAAAGTTACTGTTAATTATTTAATTTGTGTCTGTGCAAGACAGTATCAGTATACTTACAGTAGAAGTATTTCTGACAGCATCAAAAATATCATAAAGTCAAATATTTTAATGGGTAAATCATTACATTAATAAAAGAAAATAAACATCTTTGAACATATATTTTCTATTTCTGCAATGTGCACAGGTGCTATGAAATGCTTATTATATAGCCAATGTTTGCTTTGATTTGAGGAAAAAAATATTACCCCTTATTAAAATGCAACTGATCACAGAATCACAGAATCAATTAGGTTGAAAGAGACCTCTGGGATCATTGAGTCCAACCTTTGCCCTAACACCACCATGTCAACTAGACCACGGCACTAAGTGCCACATCCAGTCTTTTCTTAAACACCTCCAGGGATGGTGACTCCACCACCTCTCTGGGCAGCCCATTCCAATGCCTAATGACCCTTTCTGTGAAGAAATGCCTCCTAATTTCTAACCTGAGCCTCCCCTGGTGCTGTTTGAGTCTATGCCCTCTTGTCCTGTTGCTAGTTACCTGGGAGAAGAGGTCGACCCCAACTTCCACCTTAATTTGATTTGCTGTATAATCACCAAGTACTGCTTCACACAATGCATGAGAAAAACGAAAATGTTTCATAACTAAAGCTAGTTGCCTAAGGTATCTAATGATAAATATTTCTTTGATCTTTTAATATGCTCTATTGGGTAAGAAAGAGAATTCAAATATTTTTGAAAAATGTCACAGATTTTATACTAATTTACAATTCTATTCCACACAAATTTGATTGTTCCTTGATTCTGTACGAAATCCGTGTACATCAGCAATAGAAATGAATGTAGATGAATAATTACAGATCTACTGGCAGACTGAAGTCCAATGATTAACCAATGAGAATATATGCTGAGTGTAGACATAATTACATGGAAGAGATAGTCTCACTTGAAATTTTTGCCATTTCTTATTTTACACAATATTTACTCCTTTTTGTATCCCACAAAATGAACACTGTCAAACTTCTAACTTCTTCTCCTTTGTTTTAGAAAAAAAAGAGGCCAGGCAGCAACTGTTAAGATTATGATGGGCTATTACCTGAACTTTATATAAATCTTTTAAAAACATACTTTCAGCAGAAGCTTTTTCACTTCTTTCATTTTTCACATGAGGTTTATATGTGCCTGCTACTAGAAGTAGCTTCTACTTGTACAGTTTTCAAGACTATGAAAAATACTTGCCTTTGTTCGTTTTTTACTTATAATTCTGTGTGAACAACAAGGTTTAGGCCATTTTCATGTCATGATGGCTTTGTACCTTTTCTGTTTCTACAGTTGAAGAAAAGTAGGGTAAATAGGGTTGAAAATTACTGAGGTTATTTATGAAATTGCAGTAATCTGACATAATGTTAAACTTCATAAGGTTTGAAGAAGATTTGCTTTCTGCTAATAGCAATTTTTTTTTACCAGAATGTGCTGGATTAGGTGTTTCTAAGTAGCATATTAAGAGAAAGATTTCTTCAGAAGACTGAGTATCTCATTTAGGTTAAAATTCATTCATGACTACCCTGGGTTACGCAGCATTTACCTAGCTAACTAGTCTCTACTGACTAAACTATGATCCTCCATACTTATATATTTGGGTTACCATATACATATAATTCACTTTGAAATAAATAGCTGCTATTAAAAATTATAAATCACTTTAATAAACTAATAGTTTAGTATTTTTAAAAGTTGCAACACTTTTCCATTCTAAACTTAGGAGGCAATCTGGAATGTGTTGAAGTCTATCTATCTGGGACACTGTTTTTCTGTAAAAGGCACATGCTTTTGTTTGCGTGCTATAAACAAACTACTGCAAGGTCTCCAGCTACCTTTTTTGTTTATGCCAGGTGTTACTGTCATGACCATTACTCCTGATGTATCTTTTTAATTTGAAGTTAAAGTATCACTCCATAATGATGTGACAAGAATGATTTGATTTCTTTGCATTCTACTGTAGCTGTTTCGAAGCAACTCCATTCTCGATCAAAGATCATGTTCTCAACAGACAATTGGAAAATCTACTCAGAACAGTATTCATTTCCTAAGTGAGGTTCCATGCATCAAAGAGAAATGAAAATCCTGATTTTATGTGTGATATATATGTTTTATAGAATTTATAAGTATTTGACAGTTTGAATTATTTTTGCCACCATCCATGGCCTTTTAATATTGCTCTCAGACTTAATTCTGTCATTAAGAAATGAGAACTTGTAGTTTCAGCATAACTAGACTAAGTCTACATATTCATAGAATCATATGCATTTTTTAAAAAGTGTGTTTGTGCATACTGCATTGATGACTGAATGTATAATACCTTTTCTATGTCCAGCTTTTAGTCTTAATTCTCTATAAGAGTATAATTCACCATATGCATATAGAAACTTACTTCTCCCATAGAGATTCAATGACAGAAGAGCCAAATATCATAGTGTTAACAGTATTGTTTTACATTGGTTTAGTAATTTGAAGTCACAGTTGTATTCAACGTATGGAGACGTGATTAGTAGAGCAAAATTTATGCACTAGTTAAATTAATACTACAGTGAGGAAAAAGTGGTTTCCACTTTGATGTTGTATACTACTAGAGTCAATATAAAAAAATCATATTTTAGTAAAAGTTTCAGTCTGAGTAGGATGTTAATAAGGGAAGTAATCCATGGGACTTTAAAAATTCTTCATTAAAACTAATAGCTCTCACACTTTCACTCTATTCATTTCACATCAACATCCCCATCCAATTTGTGGAAGTCATAATATGAAGTACGCCACTTGTGAAGTGAGCTTAATGACTACCATTCTTTAGTTGTATAAAATGAGAAGAAAAATGTGAACAATCACACTGACGAATGCCCTTTTTAGAACATTCAAGAAAAAGCGTATAGCACAAAAAAGGCCGAGCATGAAGATAGTTTGCATAACATTGATTAATTCAGAGTTTTCTCAGTTTGAAAGTAAGTACAAACACACAGTGATCAAATCTTAGTCATATGAGCACACGTACTCCCTCCTTCGCTTTCAAGAGAGTATTGATC
Source organism: Cariama cristata (assembly GCF_000690535.1). NCBI lineage: Eukaryota > Metazoa > Chordata > Aves > Cariamiformes > Cariamidae > Cariama > Cariama cristata. The sequence goes on from NW_009600064.1 coordinate 39,361, forward strand.
AACTTTAATATAGTGACTAGTTATTTTGCATTATTATATTTTTAATTACTCTTTTATGAGCTTTGTTCAAAAGCATAGATGCAAATATCTTGAAAGTAGTAGCCTTTAAGGCTTCACTACATTGAAGACACAGACAGAGTAACTAAATAAAAAAAAAAAAATTCTACTACAAATCTAAATATCTAAATAATAGTGATAATCCTTAGAAATAATCCTTATTTGCTTCATAAAAATAAATTCTGTTTCCTATTTAGTCCTCAAGGTTATCCAAATCAAAACCCTATGATGAGTTGAGATACCCTACGTAGATATTTGTCTCATATATTCTGAAAAATCCTCCAGAGACAGCTTGCTGTGGTATTTTCCCTTCCCCAGAGCTTTTTGTAGTATCTTAGTATGGGTGCATATACAGGGATATGCACAAATTGGTGTAAACTAATGCTGTTTTCTTTAAAACAGTTTTTCACGTATTGATAGACATGTTTAATCTGTTGTAGATCATATTTGTCAAATCTTTGATCCCTCTTCTTTGGGCTCTTTTCTACTCATTTATCTTTAAGGAATGTAGTTTAAAAGAAGAATAAAAGACTGGTAAATTCTGTTCTGTTACTTTCACACAAGGAAAAGTTATCAATGACAAACTAGCAACATTTCATAATTTCATCATAGGTAATCATGACATCTCCCTCCTTTCTTCTGGCAGCTTTTATTTTCTATTTCACTACATTTCAATCTATTCAATTGTCTCTATGCTTTGTCATACTCTGTTAGAGAATGTGCTGTTCTATATTTCTATATATGCTTCATGCCTCCAAAAGAACAATTGCTTGCAATGTGCATGATCTGAAGTTGTTAAGTTTCACTAACAGATGATAAAGACTACAGATACTGTACATATTCCAATTAAACATTCTGCAATACTTAAGGATAAATATATAATGTTTTGTATGAGGAAAACTATATCATGCTGAGCTACTATGACAAATTTGCTATATTCCAAGCCTAAGCTTGAAAGTTTTGTTTCACATATCCATACAAAAGGATGAAGACATAATCAGTCTAGATTAGTGACTTAGTGATTAGATCTTAGTTTATAAAGTGCTCAAATATTTAATTAAATTGTAAACTTAAGTGTACTTAAATATAGTCTTTAAGATTTCAACATATTCCCTAACATAAGGTTTCCCAAATATTTGAAAAAACTTTATCATCTCTCCAATTAAATTTAGAGTAGAATTAATCTTCCAAAACAATTTTGGATAATTTTATTTATTTATCTAAAGTAACATTTTATTAGGCAATCGCAATGTTATTAGTACCCAGATAAAAACCCAAAAAGTCATAATGTTGATTAATTTTAGAAGTTTGGACTCTAGAGCTTCCAGGAGTACCATATAATAATTTTTATTTTTGAACTATTAATAACAGATTAATACTATTCTTGATTTAGTTTAAGGTTTTGCTGAATAGCAAACTCCATATAATGTAATATCTACTTTACAATGGACAGAACCAGGGCATTTCCCAATACTGTTCTTCCAAAGAATTTTCTGCCTAACTGGTTGACAGTGTAAACATCAACCTGTTCCCTCACACTCAAGAGTAATGAACCTTCCTCCACAAGATGAGGCACTGTAATGGTCCAATCCTGATATAAGGGAGATGCTAAACAAGAATTAAAGGCTTTCCAAATAGAAGTCTCTGCTATTTTTTGCTGGTTTACCCCAGCCCTATAGCAAACAGAAACTGCTGACTAGGCAGATTTCTGTTGTTATATTCCACACTTAAACATCTGGTAGGGTGGAAATTATGTAAGCTCAGCTGCCCAAGAATACTTCATGCTCTTCAGCAATTTTTTTTTTCCTGAATATGTTTTTACCATTCTTAGTCCATTTTTTAAATTGATTTTCAAGGTCGAAAGTTTGGTTCTAGTCATATGGGAGTACAAGCTGCTTTTATCTATTCTAAAAAAAAGAGCTACGGGATTTTAACCACACCCGGAATCAGGACAATTTAATTTTGGTGACAATTTAGGGAATAAGAAGGCAAATCTTAAATTTCTGGTACCCTATCAATCCTACAATTTCTTTTTTACTTCTCCTCATGTTATCATTCACTCCCCTCCAGCTCCTATTATCTGCCCTCTTTTCAAACAATTCATATTCTTATTTTTTTTATAAAGTCACAGAGTAGTAGTTTGAAGGGAATTTTGGAGGTCATTAAGTCCATTCTTCAACTCAAAAAGGGACTACACCAACTCTGCATTAGGTCAGACATGGCTTTTTCTAGCTAAGTCTTAAAAACCACCAAGGACAGAGAACCCACAACCTCCCTGGGTAACCTGTTTTGGTACTGCATTACCCTTCTGGTGAAAAAGATTTCCTGCTGGCTAAACTGAAGATCTTTTTAAGCTTTCATTATTCTTTACATGATTTTTTCCTGCCAGGCAGTACTTGTTCCTCCTCAGACTCTATTGTCTTTCACCTGTGACAAGATCATCTTTCCATCTCAGGACTGTCTCTGTTATGCCTCAGTGTTCATTTACAGCTGTGGAAGTGAAAGTTTTCCACTACTGTTCTGCATATTTCAGTGATTCGTTTATGATCTAACCTGAAAGACAAAAAGACAAATTCTATCTCTAATTCTGAAGAGAAAAGTAAGTTCTATGAGGTTTCTCCAGTGAGACAGATCTATGAGGAGTTCACTAATCTTCCACATAAAAGAAAATCCTTCATTTCCCTACCTGTAAGTAAATTGCATTGTTCTAGAAATCTCTATTAGCACAGCTTACTTCTGGCAAAGACATTCCCTGTTACAGTATGACAAGGAATGAATTTTTCGCAACAATTTGTGACCTTATAAAGACCACTGTTTCATACCTACAAGTTCAAGGTACATTTCTGCAAGTGTTTTCCTCTAGATTAGATGTATATGAATAGATACTTTAATACACTCAAGATACTTTGCTGCATTTATTTTTAGCAGAGACCAAGAAAGAAGGTTTCAGTGATGCTAGATTTCTTCTTTTTGATGACTCAGGAATGTTATCATGTCTTCTCCAGAACAATCTTGACCCTGCTGCTTGTACTATTCAGAGTTGTAGGCTTCATTTTTAATGTTAGACATTACAAGACCAAGGTTTGATCTCCGGGTTAAACCTGTCATGTAGCTGCACAGATAAGCAGACTCTTTTTAGCTCAGAACTATCCTGTACTCTTTCCTCTATTCAGACTTTTTACCATAAAGAGAACATTGTCTGTTCATTTGAATCTTTTAGTATTGAGCTAAAAAAGTCAGGAGCTCCAGCTGTAGGGCTGACAGAACTTTCTTTTGATGAAGATACTCCTGCATTATTCTCAGAACGACATCTATGCCCATTCCTCAGCTTCTGTTCCTTTCCTTGTCATTGCAGTATTTCCTGGTTCATTAAAAAAACCATACCTGCTAAAATAGGGAAAGTCTCCAGGACAACCTTAACCACAAGGTTAGTGAAACACTGTTCAGAAAGAATCTGCAAATTTAGGACAAAGCCTGGATTGGTGATATTTAGAAGGTGGATGAGCCATTGGTGATTGTGGTAAAGTAGTGGCATTTGGCATCTTATTACTGAGACTATGGTCTCATGGTATCTTATTACTGACATTATACCTGTAATGCAAATTATGCATGAATGCGCAACTTTTAATGAATGCATATTTTAAAATAAAGCTTAGTTTCACAAACTCTGCTATTTAAAAACATACTATTGTTGAAATACATGAATATAAGTGGTAACCATAAACCAGCTGAAATAAAGGTCGGTGAAAAAACTTCATTTAAAAAAGATTTGTATTCATTAAATGTACACATTAATCTCAAGTACCATTATAACATTTTGAATCTGGAATGTGAACAACTGAAACAACTGTGGGGTCAGTACTCTTCCAGGTGCATTGAATTCACAGTATGAATACAAACACTTTGGAGAGACAGAGATTTAGAAACAAAACCTAAAAAAACATATTTAGGGTCTTACACTCCTGAAGTTCAACAGAGTTTTTAATTTCTCTGGAAATTTTCTCAGGCAAATAGGCAAAATATGGTCACTTAATTTGATTAGAGATTTACTCTGCAGGCTCTGAAAATTTGAAACTATAGTTGATTAACAAACAGACTTTTTTTTCTTAATTTGGAGGCTGCCTCTATCACTGCAGATTTTTGCTTTCTCTTCTTTTAACAGCTATCCAGAGATCTGGAATTCTTTCAAACACTAAATTACTAAAGATATGCATTTCTTAGTCATAACATAATAAAGTAAAAAAACTCTGTTCACAAGAAATTACTGGCAATGAAAAGATAAAAATAAACTGTCTTTGTAGCAGTTTTTCTAGAATCAATCTGAATTCTTACTTGCAGGGATGAATGTGTTTTATTTTTCAAAATAAGGTAATGTTTTAATAAAAGTAGAATACTCTCAAAGCACTACAGTCAGAGCGAACTCAAAGTTTTCATGTAATCATCAACATTGCACTTAATTTTTTCAATAAAAATGGACTTGACACAAAGTTTATAGAAGCATATTAAGAAGAAGTTTGGAAAGTACCCCTGAAGACCATGTAGTTGAAACTCCTAGTCTAAGCAGGGCTAAGTTTAAAGTTGATCAGAGCCTTGTCTTGTTTAGTTTTTAGTAGTCACAGGATGGAGATTTCACAAGCCCATTGGTCCCTTCCAACCTCAACAATCCTGTGATTCTGTAAAATTCAAGTAAACTCAGACATTTTTAATGATGGTCAAGAGATTAAGTCTATTTTAGGCAGAGTCTGTGCATTTTAGAGAGTGCTTTTCTGCTCTTTTCAAACTCCTGGTGTTAAAGTCTCGTGAAGGGCTTTTATATTTGGCTATCTGTATTTGCAACTGAATTAAAATATCTATATAACTATCTACATTTATTAGTGAATTTTGAATTATGTATTTTAAATAATATTTTTATTTATA
>NW_009600065.1:0-458 GCF_000690535.1 Cariama cristata
AATCTATAATAAAATATAATGGCTGTTTTAACTAGTTGGCATTCTTCCTAATGCCATCTGCATATCAACATATCAACAGATTTAATAATGTGGCATTATCCTTTAATGCTTAACAATCTTGGTTCTTGGGTATTCTGGTTCAGCTACAGAACTTACCATACACTGTAACCATGACATTGGCCTCCAGCCTTGTTACGTTGAATGTTTTGCATACGTACAGGCCTCCGTCCTGCATGGTGACATTTTCAATTTTCAGGCTACTGCCAACTTTATACACCATGCCGCTCTGGTCTATTGTTCTTCTAGGATAAGGATGCTGGAGGTCAGAAAAAAGGGGGTCAAAAAGCAGCATAAACGGGATTATTTTGTTCATCCTTTCAAAGTCTGCCAGTAAAGAAAAGCATGATTCATATCAAAATTATCATATCTCCCCATCACTGAAATAAATAATATAAAAG
>NW_009600065.1:475-45418 GCF_000690535.1 Cariama cristata
ACTCTTGTGTGAGGTTTCATTATCAAGTCTAATAAGAGAGAGAAACAGAGTGGAACTGTGGTGCGTCTCTACTGAAATCTGGGCAGGCAGGTAAATAAGGGGATGCATCACAGACCCCAGGGATCTCAGTGCAAAACTGCCGTTGGCATCTGTAGGGTCAGAGTTGTGCTTTGGGGTTGGGTTTTTTCCTGGTTTGTTGTTTGGGTGTTTGGTTTTTTTTGTCACAGTCAGTATTTTTCTGTCTTAAAAAAGTCCTGCTTTCTAAAAGAAGAATATTATGACAGAAATATAATATATTATGACAGCCAAGTGCCAATGTAAATTCCTGAAGAATTTTAGAAAGCATTATCCCTTCTGATAGGATTTTTGATCCCAGAGATTTGGTCAAGAAATTTTACATTTATAATGTTAGAAATCCAAGGAGGGTTCATAGAAAAACAACTCTCTTCCATCATATGGGGTTCAAGAAACAAAATTCAGTAACACCTTATTGCTTGCACTTCTATAAATTCTATGTTGTATTTTCTGTTGTTTCTTCACCAAAACAAAACCAGACATTCTTTAAGTAAACAAAGAAAGTCAAAAAAAAATAATTTTTAGGAGTCACGTTTTACACTTTTCCAAAAGGCTTAGATGCGTCTTTGAAATGTATATTTTGCTGAACTAAAAAGAAAAAAAAGCAATCGTTTTAATTCTGAGCATCAAATAGAACCATGAGTAGTATCTCAGATAAATGAACTGATTTGGAAAATATCCCTTCTTCCCTCTATTTTTCCTTCGGAGAACTGAAAAGTTTTAGTACATCAAAGCAAATGCTCAGTCTCACATTTTTCTACGTCAAATTTGGCATTTTTGTATTGCATTCCACAGAAAGCTCAAGAACCCACACTCAGAATTTAAATTTCACTCTTTGGTGATGATTTCAGCAGATACAATTGGCTTTTGTTTCACTTTTGCTTTCTTAATAAATGTCAATATGGATGAGCAGATTGACAACTTGCAACTTCATGGCTGCCTTTGGGACTTGCCACCGTGAGCTGGGATCAACAAACGGGCCAGAAGAAATAAGACAGCTGTTCTTCCCAACAAGAAACATACGCTCCTGGCTTTTCTTGCAAACATATATTTAGCCTGAGATTTGGAGTTTAGTTTGCAGGTTCAAGATGGTCAGATAAGTTTTAGATTCATCCAAACTAAAAATGCAATCAATTGTAGGCTTACAAATGGTTGGATATATTTCAGAGTAAGTAGTAGTTAGGGTTTACTCAGCCCTGAGAACAGATCTTTCTTTTGGATAGGGGGAGACTGCATGAAAGCAGAATACAGAATTTTCATCAACTCACTCTCCCACTGGGACATGTCCAGATGAGCTCAATGCGCCCGTTGATGAAGGTTTCTGCTCTGCACATCAAATAGAGAGTTTCTCCAACCAGCAGTTTTTTGGGAGTTGCTTTCAGAGCCAGGTTCTGTACTCTGCCCTCTGAAATGAAAAAAGCAAAGGGATAACCACGCAGCACTCTCTGTGTCAATCACATTTAAGATGGAATCCGCACTCCAATTACCTCTCCAACATCCGCTCCTTTCACAGTTTCCAAAACACCTCACCTTCTTCTGTCATTTCTATGGAAATTTTTGGAAATGTCCACACAATGGAAACATCAGGCCAGTTGTATAAATGCCTGAACATCTGCTGATCCAATGAACTGATCACATGGACACAGTAATTTATTAATTACTTTTCTTGCGTTTGCCATGGTTTGGCTCCAACCCTCTCTCATCAGCTCCACAGCCATTCTGTAGAACATGAAACATGTTTCTCCCACCCTCTGATGACCAGCTACCTTTCCTTTCTGAATGGGATCCCCAAATCTTGGTTTTATGTGTTTATTGATGCCTTCAATACATCAACTCTGATAGAAGCCTGCATGATGTTTATGGTGCCCCATACCAAACACACGTCTGACTGCTGTACAGTAACTCATGGTTGAGTAAGGTATTGCTGTGTCCTGTTGGGCTAGAGAGCAATGACCTAATGGGGTTTTTAGCTTTGCATTCATGATTCTGGTAAAAGATAATTACTCCAACAATGAAGAAAAAGAGAGAGAGAGATTTACAGGTCTTTTATTTGGCTGCCATACAAATTTATAAACCTGTTGTTTAAAGCTGAACGCTAATTGTATAGAAGGATGCCATGATCTAATGGGAACGAAGTCACATTAAACTCTCCTCTGTCAAAAATATAATATATGAGGCGAGAAAGAACATACATTGAAAAGAAAGGAAAAATAAATTCTAATTGGCTTCATATAAATCCCCAGCACTCAAAAATGTAATGTTTAGTTGCTTCAAATTCAGCTTTTAATTCTGAGCTGAAGCTCAACTGTAAATCCAAGGGAAAGGGTATAGTGACTCACCAACAGAAACTGTATAAAACCCCCAAGATTTGAATTAGCAGTTTAATGAGATTTTTATACCATGGTCTTGTGTGTTTAATGATCAGAAGCAAAAAAGAAAGCTACTGTTTGGTTTATCCTAACCCAGCAGTTGTTTTAATGTAAATATAGCTCAATCCAAGCAACAAAGCCTTGGTGGGGTTTGAACAAAATACTCCTATTTTGTACCACCTCAACACTTGGTAATTTTTCAAAGCCAGGAGTGGATCAAATCCAAGTTCTATTGAATAGGAAAAAAGGGGAAGAATGAGTTTGCTTTTAGCGTTCCAGCTTGGACTTGCTACAGATACATGCCAATTAGATATATCAAATATAATTGAGGCTAACCAAGAAATAATATCCAGGGGCTTAGCTATGAAATAGAAACATTGTGGTCATTCCTTGGCACTCAGTAGTCACTCACCCAGTCTCTGTGCTAGGTAATAGGAGGTGAACACACTTCCATTGACATCTGCAGTGCATGTGAGGACTCCAGAGTAAACAAAAGAATGAGAGGGGATGACAAATCCTCTTCTTGGGTCCCACGTCACGTTGAAGTTCATCTCTACAGAATAAGGATACTGAAAGAGAACAGACAGATAGGAGGGAGGCTTGTGAGACATTCCCTTTCCCCTCAGAACATAGAGGCAACCAGCCAAGGTTGTTCTGCTGTAGAGGCAGGATAGATATTTGACCTTTCAGAGTGGTTGGTGGTCTCATTACACACATATCTTAAGCAACATCAACATATGCAAATAGAAGGGCCCTCCCTAAGGTATGACAGTCTTTGAAATCCCAAACTTGGACATCAGAATGGGGGCTTTTCATTCAGTAGCCCCAGTCCTCTTAGATCTTAGGCAAGATGCCATGCTACCCATTGTAGGTTCTATTTCCCTCATCTCTTTACTGGAAAGAATTACGCCTATCTTATACGAATTTTGTAGGGTAATCTTTTTGGAAGTGTTTAAGAACAAAATTTGCTTCTCCAAATGCTACATGTAGCTACCACATGTTTTCCTGGGATCTCACAGTACTTTATAAAAATATGTGAAGTTAGACCCCCCAAAATCAGAATTATTCATGTCACTAACTCACCTGACGGCAGCCATCTATGGCTAGTCGTCAGATCCTCTCTGTACCACAGAAGGGGATGAGACACTTTCAAAGCAGCCTATTGATTTCCACTAGGCACTGAAGCAGCCTGGATGACTTAAGATGGTAAATCATAGGATGGCAGAAATAAGGGGACTTTGTAACATAGACATTTGTTGTCCTAAATTCATAAATACTTGTAACGTTCTGAGATTCTTGAAGAAACAGTATCTAGAAGTTTTGTTTATGAGGAAGAAGTGAGGATACAAAAGGCAAATGTGGAAAATAAACTAGAGCAAAAAATCATTTAATAAAAATGATCTCTCTGTGTACCCTTGGACAGCACCAATCTCAATCAGGTTAGCTTTTGTTGGTGGGAATAATTAGGGTTTTATTATTATTATTAACACATGGGGAAATCCTCTATTTGCTACAGAAAATGCAATTTACTTTTGAATCATTTTGAAAATCCTGGATTGTAACATAGAAAAGAAATACGTGAAATTAAATGCAGACAAATAGCTCAGGAGTCTGTAAAAGAGCGGATCACTGAAATGCACCCAATGCAGGGGAATGGAAGCACAGGCTGTAGGTCTGACTTTTCCAGCAGGGCTGAGGATGCGCTGTAAGAGTGTTGAGATCACTTTTGGCTGAAAAACGAAGGGTTTGGGGAAACCTTGATGTGCCTGCAGTTGCCACATGATAACTAACTTTATTTACACAGTGCTTCTCCCTCCTTCTTATATACTGGCTTCTCAAAGATGAGGCAAGTTAATGTTTTCCTTTGCAGAGCTACCTTGGTTTAGCTTTTGGAGCTAACCAAGGGAAGAGCTGCACTACGGTCTGCACGTGGGAATGTAATCGTTCTGCTCTTATTCTTGTTGCAGCATGCAATTTATTTTTCTGTCTCCAAACAAAGAGTAGTTGTGTATGGCAGTGCAGTTTAAATAGGGTTCAGTTTAAATAATACTCCTGTTCCAAAGAAATTTCAGCTTCAGGCTTTGAGAGCTGATGCTCATACCTCTCATATGAATACACAATTGATCAGGTTGGCATTGTTTTAGGTCGCTTGTTATTACATTTTCAGCACAGACCAAAGACAAAGGAATTATGACTGTGGGGTAGTGACTGGGGATGTTGCTGTGCGGAAAGAGGCCCAGCAAGAGAGTTGCTTTCTTTTGGAATTGCGGTCCTCTTCTGACAGGAGTAGGAAACATGGATTTCATGTAAATACTTTCAAAGTAATCAAGCTGTGGCATCTCCGTTCAGAGCCATTAGGAAAATTCAGGAAAATTACAGAAAGAGATCTGAGACCTGAGGCTTAATCATGCTTTAACACCCATGAAGGTCAAAGCTTGTAAGTGGCAAATGCACACTGAACCAGAACAGTGACTAAACAGATGTGACAAGACTGGAAATGCTTTTTTTTCCCCCAGAATTAAAATCATGTTAAGCAAAATTAAAAGTTTGAATTGTGTGTCTTAGCATGGGTTTATTAATAACAAAACCGATACGTAGAGTCAGCTGGGATCTGTTTAGTATTAGCAAGAGGTACCTTTCCCCATACATATTTAAAGGCCAGAGAGTGCAATGATTTTAAAGTATAATGGTAACATAAGGAACTTAATTTACGGTGGAAAAAGGTACATTTGCTACAAGAATAATAAAATGTGATAAAGTTGAACTTCATGGTTCGGCAGCTCTGCTCTCTGATGGCCAGGGGAAGGGGAAAGAAAAAATAACCCTACTCAGGAGGCCCCTTTCAACACTACACACATATTAAACATCTTCATGAAATATTCAAAAATATATATTTAAACAATCAAACAAAAAGCGTCAATGCTGCTTGAAGGAAATCACAGTGCCTTTCCTCCCTTTGAAGTTTGTTGTCTATTGGAGATTAAATTTGGAAGAAGAGGATGTTCTAAATCTGTCTGATCGCCTTATTCACCTCTCCTCCCCCATCCTTACCTCCACCCCTCTCCCGCCCCGCTTCCTCTTCGCACGGGAAGCCGCCACCTTGGCTCCACGCAGCACTACGAGATTCCCAGACAGGACAAAACAAGCGGTGACTTTCCATAGATGGAGCCCGGGGCTGGCGGCTCCCGAAGCCAACACGCGCCTCCCAAAGCACATCCCCTTGAGTAGCGATGTCTCTCCAGCTCACGGCCTCAGGAGGGGTCCTTTGGGGAGCGGCACTCGACATCTGCATCCCTGCCCTGCAGTCCAGCTGCTCTCCCTTGAAGGGGAAAAATCTTTTGGGGACAAATTTCTTTGCGATTCAAAAGGGAGATTTCAGTGGAGATTTCATTCCAGCAGCAGCTTGCAGCAAGGTAAAGGACTTCAGTTTGTGTTTCAAGAAATTACCGGGGGAGAATTTAGCTGGCAAGCAAGGAGAGCAGGGCTGCCTATAAATAAGGGGATAAATGTGGAGGTCTCCTTGGTTGAGGTTCTAAGGCCACATTTAGGCTTATGTGACTGTGCTGAAGTCAGCAGCAATGAATTTGGTTGAAGTAGGCTAAAATAAGGTGGGGATGTTTCATTTTTATAGTCAAGGAGGAGAAGGTGATAACACTTTATCCAGGCTAAAGTGATAAGCTATAAATGGAGAGGAGCCTTATTCCCCGCCTTTTAATCCCCACTGACAAAATTTAAAAATAGAGATCTGTTAAAGCAATAAGGCTAGTGCTGTCCCTCTGCACGTCTACTGGAAATGTGCCATTGGTCTCAGCAGGAGCTGGAGCACTGTCTCAGGCCTCCGTGATTTCATGTGCCGTCTCCAGGAGAAGGAGACATCTCCCAACTAAGATGTCCAACAGCTACGAGGAGCAGAGGTCCTCAGACCCCTCTGCCAGCACAGCATCAGCCTATCTGCGTGTGCTCTGCTAGCAGACCATATCCAGCAGAACAACCTCATCTCTTACAGCCCCTCCGGGGCCGGCTGTGGAAAAGGGGCCGAGGCAGAGGATGAGCTCTTGTTCCCATTAGGACAGCTCAAGCCCTCAGCCTTGCAGGGGCACCTCACCTCGTAGGTAAAAGGCAAGACTGGAGCCAGGAGACCTACGTTCTGTTCCTCACTCCGTGATAGGCTTCTCTGTAGAGCAATTCTAAAGCCCTTTCAATGAGTGACTAGATCTACAATGTAGGAAGCCCCAGACCTTAAATTTCCATTTTTATTACACCAAATGGCCTTGGCCCACACAGACCATTCTGTAACCTTGACATTCAGACGTAACTGCTGCCGAAGGGATGGATGCTGTAGCCATTTATTCCCAAGGCTGAAACTTGGTTTAAATTTATGAAATCAAGCAAAAATGGGCAACTGCTCTGAGAAGGTTCAAGGTATAAAAGAGATAAGCTTTCATGAGGATAGCTAGTAGCCAGGTGTTACACAAAGAACTTTGAAGAAAAATAGTGCCTTGTCATCTATCTTTGCCAATTTGTGGAGGAACATCAAGCCACAAGATGAGAAAAATATGTGATAAATTCAGCTTAATCCCCAAAACACCCTCGTATGCAGTTCAAAAGTAATATACTACAAGAGCAGGACTGTGCTTCTGGATTTTCAGTGTCTTTGCTATTTTTTTTCTGAAACTTACCTAGCTTCATACATTTTATTTTGTATTTTTACCCATTGTGTTGGCAGCCCAGACCCCTGAATTGATTGAGTCTCTCTGAAAACAGTCACTTACCTGGGTAAGCTTAGGTCTGATACCTGGCGAGGTAACTCGGCAAGGGACAACAACTGTATTGTTAGCATCTAAAATGTAGATTATTTCGGGATGTTCCGGGTGGATCTCCACAAATGGATTTCTGTCGTCTGCAGGGAAAAGAACACTGATTTGCAAAACTGCTGCTTTACTGATCAGTGACCAGAAGGGCACTGTAATCTGCGCGGCTAACTGCCCAGGCAGGGCTCGCTGTAGTGTGTGCCAAGACATCCAGTCACATCTTGCTTGTTTGCAAATGCCAGGGTCATCTAGGGATTACAGCCAACGACCAAGAATCCAAACACCCCACTTCTAACCCTATTTTACTAATTCACAATGTAATCTTGTAAAAAGTCCTTTACTTATGCATTCTCCATTTGTAAAAATGAAGGTAATAAATCAGCTCCACAGGTCCCCGTGGCACTGGAGTTAGTTCTTTCCCCAGTGCTCTGAATTTCTTTCATGGGTGATATTATACTGCAGCACTCCGGAATTTCACAGCAGTTAAGTGTTACAATAGGTTTACAGCAGTTAAGGTAAATCTCCTGAAAGAAAAAAGCTTCTTTCTCTAACTGAGAATCTCTGGAATACTGCAGGAAGCATGCAAAAGGGAATTTAGACCCATGATATTCAAAGCTAGGCAAGAATAATCTGTTTAACCTAACAGTGAAGTAACTTGGTCACACTGCTGGGGAACTGTGGGATTTTCTACAGATCTGCCACAATAAATCAGGCTGGATATACATGTACAACAGAAATAGATAAAAATCTAAGGTAGTTTAAGTTCATAAAGCTTCCAAGTCTCATTCAGTGATTTTTCATTGTATGAATACAGTGATGGTCATCAGATAATTAAAATAATGTTCGTGAAATCCTAAAACCTTCAAGATTTTTCTAAAAAGCATTCTTTGACTTGATGTTCCTGTGGTATAAAATTTCAAATACCATTCAGCTAATGCAATACCAACTACACCACACAGTGTAGGCAGTCAACCACTTTTGGTTCGGATTATACCGTTGGCAGGAAAGGATGTGCAGCCTGTACAATAGCCTCAACCTGCTTAGCCTTGGCTTGGGACCTGCCTCCACACACTTAATTGTATTTTGGAAATGGCTTCACCTAAAGCATCGGAAATAGCTGACACAAAAGGTTTGTGAACAATCTAGGTTGCAAAAACATGCTCTAAAGTACTCTGACAGTACTTTAAAAAAGGATGTGCTATGAGGAAATTAAAATCAGTTTTCAAAAGAATGCTTAACTACTCCCAAATGGGCTAAATTGGTAATGAATGCAGTTAGCTGGGGCTGACACATCCATCGCTATGGGTTGGCAGGAGGCCTTCAACAATGGCCAAACACTTACAGCTTTGGAAAAGGGAAACACCTATAGTGTAGGCAACCAGTTCTCCGATGTTGTGTAATGAGGAAGAGTGTCCTTCTTGATGAAGGTCATTAATGTACTTCCTGAACTACCCTTGTATCCTCACGGCATGCTTCCTCTCTAATTCCTGATGCAATATTACAGGATTTTTTATAGAGAAAAAAAATCAATTACTTATTGCTTGGTGGATCTAGCCCCAGTGTTCATCCAGAAATTGCCCAGAATGCCACGTCTCCATGGAAATAGATGAAAAAGCCCCCACACTACCAAAGGAAGACGACAGTGCTACTTCTAGATCTCGGGGAGCCCTCCTGCTCTCCGCAGCCGAGAGGCGGGCGGTGGAGCCGGGTGGTGCTGGACAGTTCCCGGCGGGGCCAGGGCCAAACCCAGTCGCAGCGGTGCCAGCGCCTTTCCTCTCTTACAGCCCCTCTGTTTAGATTCCCTTGGGCTGACTCTGCAGCACGATGTAAGAGTATCTCCAATAAAGGCTGCGTATACCCTCGGCTGTGATCAGACACCTCTCAAACACAAAAATCAAAGCCACAGGCTGCGTTTAAGAGCCCAAACGGTGTGAGCTTCTTGGTTTAGCACCAGTGTGTCAGGCCAGCTGGTTCCGATCCTTTCACCTAAATGCATGCTCTCATTTTACATCTAAGGCTGTTGTGGCAGCTGCGCTGTGATTGAAGAAAGCCCCGGCTGAAGTGTGTTGGAGTAACACTATCTATTCATCCCATTAATCCTTGCGTTACTGTATCAAGCCACTCTTCCTCCTTCATCTGTTAGCAAAACTGGCAATGTTCTAAAATCTCCATGAAAACATGGCAAAATAGTTCTCTCACTTTTTTTAGCTAGTAAGGAAAAAAATCCTGTGCATGGAGTTTTAAAAATTCCAAGTATCCCTTTCTGGGTGTTGGCCATTTTGGCTACTTTTGACAAAGAGTCTACAATTGTAAAACTCTCTAGAATTTCTCCTTTCCCAGTACTCCATCCCTGGCAAACAGTCTTTTGCTTCAAATCAGTGGGGATCCATTTTTCAATTTAAAACAAATGTTCACGCTTTGGATTCTAGCAGGGAGCTGTGTATTCCATGCTGGAGGATCTGTCATTAAACAGTAGGAAGTGCTTATTTGTGTTGAATTTTTCTGGGTAACAAGTGTTCTACATGTAAGGGCTGTAACCATGCTTATTGGTGACCCGCAGAACGGTTTGAATGTGGAGTGTGAGATTTGGGTTTGCTCTTCCACTGACAAAGGAAGACACAGAGTTGGTGTATTATCTCACTCGCTTTGTCTTTATTTCCCCATGACTGATAACTCATCTGGGAACAGGTCATTCGTCTGGGGATATTCATGTTCATTTCTTGGCTAATGACAACAGTCTTTGCTTAAGGAATGTCATGGAAATATGTAAGTGCTGTCACTGGGAATTAATCTTAAAAGAATTAGCTTGGTGCAGAGCTGGAGTTCCTGCGCTCCATGACCCAAAACTGTTTCACTCACCAAAACATGAAGGGTTAAAGGCAGAGATGGAGACAGGAGAGTGGGACTGTTGCCTTTTGTATTTTTGATAGCTTAATTTTAGCTCTGAGAACTGGAAATAGGATTCTTAGCAGACAAAATGTACCCCATGCTTCATCACAATGAGAGTAAATGTTGGTTGGAGCTCCTTGTGTGTATCAGAAAGGCCACGCGTGATATGGTGATGTTTTACAAAACACACTGGGGTCTCTGTGCAAGTACAGGAGATGTGTGAATAATGTGGGGAGCTGTGACAAGGAGCTGATCTGTAGCACTGAACATGAGGCAGTAAAACAGAAGATAAAGACCAGAAATGTGGATGATGTCTGTCCTTTCTAGTGATGACTTTTCATGTCAGCTTTTATTCCGTGCCGTTGATTTATTCTGACTGGGTTGGTCTATAAAAAAGCGTGTACTTTGGCCTAAGGGCATTGCAAGAAACATGATGCGAGAGAGATTAATTAGAATTGGAAAAATAGACCTGTAATCTCCCCACATTTAGGAAGTTCAGATACACATCTGAACCTTCTGGTTAGGCAGGCACTGGTTCTATTCAAGCCTTGAGCTGAGAGACCTGATCTCCGGACCACAACTTTGTAGCTTCTGCCAATCCCTAAAATGAATAGGAAATATTTATACTCAATCCAGTGTCTTAGGCACTTTCCCAAACAGGTCTGCTATATTCATCTATTGAGTCACATTAGGAAAATGTGTTTAGTGTTTGTCCCTGAGCATTAGTGCTGCTTGATACCTCTGCAGTCTTGCTCTCCAGCTAAACCACACTTGGAGGTATCAAATGTGATGATATTGATAGCCAATTTGAAACTTGGTGAAAGGTCTTTCTACTTAAAAGAAGACCCTGGATTATTAAAAGAAGATCCTTGGATTATTTGTTATAGGAAAAAGCAGAGAAAGTAGATTTTTTGTGTATTTGCAACAAACACTGGGAGTGCAAAAGTGTATTCACATCTCTTTCTAGTCCTATGGAGAAGAAGAGAGAACAACTGATGTGGCGTGTGACAGGGGGCTAGGACAAGAATATAGGCTGAGAGGAAACCTGCTGTGAAACAAGGAGCTTCTTGATACCAAACAATTCACCAATCTGGATCAAATTTTGACTAACTGTTTTGACTGAAAAGATGGGAACACTGAATATAAAAACATTTGTGTCAGTATTTTTAGAGGGCATTTCAGAATAGCACTGTTTGTTTAAAAAGTAACAAATTAAAAGAAGGCAGTTAAGCAAATGTTAAATAATCCTAAAATGTCAGAAAATATTGAACTATGCAATGATTGAAATATCTTAGTCAAAACAGAATAAAATTTCTCAAAAATATTTCCTGTTCAGGGAAAAAAAATAATTATTTAACCCCATTCTCCTCCATCATCTCTCCCTACCTCCGAGACTGACCTCTACTAAATTTTCAGATTCACAACAGACCTAAAAATAATCTGCTTTTTCAGCTGTAAATAGGACAGATACTGGTCGTGGTGGTACTAAACTACTGAAGAACACCTAAACAGGAAGCATGAATTTACAGTGTATGTAACAGAAGCTGTATTTCATTCCTAATTGATTTTTAATAGCAGCCTGCACCTGAATTGCCATATGTCTACCCAGTAGCTAGAATTATGCTATCCCAGAT
Source organism: Cariama cristata (assembly GCF_000690535.1). Taxonomy (NCBI): domain Eukaryota; kingdom Metazoa; phylum Chordata; class Aves; order Cariamiformes; family Cariamidae; genus Cariama; species Cariama cristata. Next base: position 12,254 of record NW_009600065.1, read on the forward strand.
CATAAGCTACAATCTGAATTGGAAGCCAAAATATATAAATCTAGCCTTCTACCATCAGTATTTGAAATCTGGATAGTGTTTTAAAATCACTGTGCAATTAACAACAGCAAAAGGCAGTTTCTGGGTTATAAAGATTGGGATGGGAAAGGAAAGGACGGCTTGAGCTGTAATTGATTGTTAATCACTAGTGGATGTCAGGTCTCATGGGCATTATTCTCACTCTGTTTTGAAGAAAAAAGAGAAAAAGCCTTTATATTTTTATGAGTCCTTCTCTTTCCTACAGTAAGTGAGCTTTCCTAGAGCCCTGAGCAGTAAGCAGATGGCTGTAATTTGTGTTATCTCAGTGCTTTATCCAGTTTATAGCCTTAGCCTAAAGTGAGCTCTCTGTCTCCCAAAGGCCTCCCTTCCTCCCTGTTTCAATCCGCAATATTGGAGCTCTTAAAGAGGGGGGGATACCTGAGTTAGTGGAGCAGCTCCTAAAGTGAAGATGCTAACGTGGCAGCTACTTGCAGGGCTAAACTGCTACAGTTTGAGGTGAGACCTTAAACATGAGGTTAGGGCTACGCTTTGACCGTCAGTGGAAAGTGGCCCTGGAATGAAAGGAAGAAGCAGTTGCAGGGAAAGCTCAAGCACTCACTAAATAACCCTGGGTATATCAGCAAGGCCAGGGAGGCTTTTTTTCCTCCCTAACTGTGAAACTCTCTGCAAAAGAAAAAAAATATCACCAAGCGCTAAGAAGTACCAGCACACAGAGCAACAGAGCAAACATCCGTGTGTCCTGCAGCCTGCTTGTGCTTCACTCCAGCAGCTCCAGAAACCCACGGATGCAGGAGCAAGCCGACTCCACTCGCATCGGGATTGAGACGCTCTGAGCAAGAGCACTTTCCAGGCAGCTGGACTGTTCACTTAACAGATAAGCAAATAGAAAGTGGCTCAGCTTTGGATCTTAACAAAATGACAAAGACTAAATACTGAATAGGGAACTGATCAACTGCCAGCTGATGCCTTTGTTATGGTTTATGCGGACAAAAAACTGAATCCTTCATGAAGCTCCTAAGTAGTTCAGACTGACCGTGGCATGGAAAAATGATCTGCTGGAACATCGGGAGTGTCACTGCCAGCTTTACAAACATGTTCACCACCTTAAGTTAATCAGCAATCAGTTAACTCCTTGTAAAAAAGTCTCTTGGAGAGAGAACTTCTTGAAACAAAAGGGACAGGGTCACTTTTCTTTAAAAATGATAACCTTAGCCTCAAGGAAGATCTCTAATTCCAGATGGTGTAAATCAATTGCACTCAACTGTTGCAATTTGGAAAGCTGTGGCATGGGAAATGCAGGTGTTGTCCTCTCTGCAGTTACCAGCAGTGAGCTCCGAGGGAAAAAATTCTCCACAAAGAAACACTTTGTGAAAATAGGGTATTTCCCTGTAGCTTGGCACATCAGTTCCTCCTGAGTTGGGAAGGTAATATGGCCTATGAATCTTACCCATAAAGAAACACTCATCAATTCCCATAGGATAATTAAAAAGAATAATTTACGGTGGGCTGCAAAGCTCATTATATGTGAAGAAAGACAAGAGCTGTAGCGCATTAGGGACTTATCAGCTGCAGCACCAGCTCCGAGGCGAGGGAAAGGCCCCTTCCCTTGGGTCTCAGACTGGCTGTCTAGATCTCCAGGTCAGTGGAAGTTTGCAGGAAACTGCAGCCAGGCCAGGGTGTTACTGTTTACCCAGCACGGCTCAAGAGGGAACACAAACAGCAAAGCGAAGGAAGCAGAGGCAGCGGGACAGTGGAGGGGAAGGGGGCCGGCTGTCCAGCCACGGGGACAGGGACAGGCAGAGAAATCAGGCATGCCGCACACAAAAGCAACTCAAAGGTCAAGTGCCTGCAAGAACATTGTTTATCTTCAGGCAGTGGAGCCCTTCGTGTTTAAATTCTCGTTCTTTCTAGGAGGAGATTAATGCCTGCTTGAGATGAGCTTAGGGAGGGTCCCTTTTAACTCAGCGGTGTAATAGCAATTGCCTGGGGAACGTGGAGTTCTCGCTTCAAGCCTCCACAGTGACAGCATGTGAACACAGATATGGGACTCCTTTGCCTTGCAGTGACATCTGTTCTTTTGTTTAGGGTTATCTGTAATATAGGTGACTATCTACCAGGAAGTGGTGGAGGTCTGTAATTATGTCACGGTCACTTGCCATTTGAATCCCACTCTCCAGAGGGCTCACAGGCCCTTCCTGCCAGCTGATGAAGCTGAGGGACTTAAAAGCCCTCAGTGTTGCACCCCAGGAACTCAGCATGTTGTAGGCTCAGGCTCTCTCCTACAGCTCTTTACTTTTCATCCTTGTGTCACCTGCCTGCATGTTCAAAACATCCCCCTGAGACACACAGACAGGATTTTGTACAGAATTTTGGGTGTTTTTCATTTCTGCTCATCTTTCGTACACCATGATGGCAAATTGTCTCATGATATTTGTATCATATCTGAAGCTATGGAGATAACATCACCTCTCCCTTCAGATACTATCCATCAGCCCACAGAGATGGTAAGCACTAAATGGCCTTTGAGGACAGTCATCCACGGCTCTTCATGTCTGTGAAATTCATGCACGTTCTCATTTTGCTTCTCACTTTGTTCCTGCTAAAGATAATTGTCTCACCCTATTTATTTTCTTCATTCAGTCATACCTTAGCTGGGAAGCCTGGGCAGAGTTTCGCAGGTTCTTTAAGTTCGTGTTCTGACATAATCCCCATGAAGTTTGACTTCATCCAGGTCAAAACCACTGAGAGGACGTTTATAATCTGTTCTTTACGTTAATAGGATCATTAGCAGTTAAGTGACACTTTGGTCAGAGTATTTTGGAAAGCTTTACAAGGAAGTTGCCTAGTTTGCTGTATTCCTCCTGGTAACCCATCAGAGCTTCTTCTAGGTACAGGAGTGACTTCTATAAAGTCACTTGTTTTGAAACTGGATCTTTGAAAATAAAGGACTTTTCAGTTTGGCAGGCCAATGAAAAGAAATGGTGGTGGAATGTTTAGATTAAACAGAAAGCAGGCTATTTTCTCTTTAGGCAAAACAAAAGTGCCTGCAAAACCCCCAGAAGCCATTCTGAGTCAACATGAAGCATTCTGTTTTGGTCAAATGAAATACATTCTTCCCCTGGAGATTAGGTTAGAAACACAGGAATATTTGTAGAGAGAAATATTACTTTAGAAAGTGTTACTTCAAAAATTGTGGAAGCAAAATGCTTCTCACTGCCAAACAAATAAAAGCCAACATGGAAAGATTTATTTTTTTTAAAAAAAACAAGGCTCCATACTTTGGCTGGAATTATGTTTCAAGCATCAGAAGAATTTATAAATTCTCACTCCCCACAACACTAGATTTTAGGCAGGCATAGACTTTGTGGAAAATATCCACCAGCTTTACCTGAAGTCCCGTCATTAAGAATAGGTCTCCTACATGAGCTGCTGCCAGCTGCAGGCCTTGGGTAAGGCTCAGCAATTAGCGATTACTGAGCGCCTAAGAAACTGGAAGGAAGAAGTGGGGGAAACGTGTGTGTGATTTTGTCTGTCAGGCTTTCATTCAGAAATCTTTATCAATGAGCAGGAGGGGATCATTACCTCTTCCTGCTGGGATGTCAAGTGCTGTCACTGACTTAGTGCCAGGAACTTACGCTGCTCACTCAACATTATATCTTACAAGTGGCCCTTTAGAATATGATTTGAAGATACTGAATGTCTTGATTCAGAATTGAAAGCATCTTACTTTTCCCTTGGATCTAGCCCTTAATACTTGAGGAACAACAGAGAGGATCCTGCACACTGACATAGCCTATATTCCCACATCATGTGGCCCTAGGATATGGTGCCAAACCCTTCCACCAGTATGTACGAGACAGCCAGCTTATCTGCTGGGCTCCACACTGAGCAGACAGGACAGCATTTGCCTATCTCCACTTGCTGAGTGTCTGGCAGCAAGTGGAGCTATCTCAGTGTCTCCAGCGTGAAGGAGAGAAGAAATGCAGCTCCAGCTCTGTTCTCACTGGCAATATCTTCTGGAAAGCAAGCCAAAGCCCCAAGTCAGGGCTGTCACCCTACCCCTGCATTTCTGCTTCTCACATTCAGATTATCTCTGTGAACTGTCAAGAGAGTTAAGGAGGCAGAAATCAGCTTCAAAGAACATCAGAACCAAAATATGATCTCATGTGAGGGGTGCTTTCATGCACTTCCATCCTCTTTAGATTTCTCTTGGTGGGGAAGGGATGAAGAAGATGGGGCTTCACATCTCTGGGCTGTATGGTTTGATAAAGAAGAGACTGTGGTTGATGTGACACTCTACCCGGATGCAGTACTTGTACCACCACTCCTCCTCATTCTTTGCAGTAGCAAGGGAGAGCTCATACCCTTCCGTGGGGATGCCTTGCTGCTGGAGCTGACAAGCAGTGAGATGCATGCTCTGACAGGACAAGCGGCTTGGATGAATCCCCCTTTTTCCTTCAGAATGGCCTTAACAGGACTTGTGCTCCCATGTAAAAGTCTGTCTTGCTTCAAATTTGATTTCCAGTTCTTGTGCTCTGGACTCCTGGCAGGACGGCACTATGGCTCAAGCTTGCAGTGCCAGTGCTTCACGGTGTACACGTGAACTTTAGAAGGAGCCAGAACTCAAATTCTCTGCAAAGGTATCTTCTAGTTACACGTGTTCCTGCAAACATCAGTGCCGAAAACCATGTGTATGGAAACAAATTACTCCCTCAATCCTGCCATGTTGCCAACTCACAATAACACTGAGATGGTGAAACACCAGCAGCTGAATTGCTCTGGGTGGGAAGACAGTGTTAAAATGTTCACCAATCTATGTGTTCAAGGGGTGAACCACACTACGCACAAACAGGAATTGGTGATTCTACCCCACCGTACTTGAACCCTTGTGCGGCAGCCAACACTGATGTATTGGGCTCACAAACATAATTTTGTGCCAATTACAGTATCTTGGTCAGAGGAGGTGGGACTCGTGTTTCTGATGTTATTTGAGAACCAGCCCTATCATGGCCATAATTATTTCAAGAAACAGAATAACAGCCTTGCTTTGGGTAACAAATAATCGAGCATGTTTGTTGCTGATCTGCTCGCCTCATGTCTGTGATGAGGGGATTACCTCCTTTAGCCCTACAGTTCTAGCAAAGCAGTACTATTGGTGTGTGTGGACAGGAATCAATGCACAGCTTGGAAACTCGGATGAACTTTTCTAGACGCTATTTGGCAAGGTGTGACCAGTTCCAGTTACCACAGTAATAATGTTGGAAAACTTGCTGATGGAGGGAAGCAAAAGAGAATTGAGCTGATGCTCCTTTCTACTGATGCATTGATGGTGTGGTACAAAAAGGTGCAGCAAATCCCTTACTGCTGCATAGAGCTAAGGACTGCAAGGGGAAATCACTGCAAAAGCTGAGGCAGCGTTTCAGCTGATACAGAGAGTTCTTCCAGCTGATGCCCTGAGGACTATCTTACTTTGAGACGGTTGCTTTGCTGACAGTAACAGTATTCCAAATAGCTGAGAGCTGCAAGTCCTGAGTTCTGTCTAGGCTGGGGTCTGGGGTAGCCCTTTGGGAAGGCGGAGCAAACCTTTGCTTGACTTGTCTTTTTTTCCTCCTTCTCTAAGCCATATTAATTTTTATATGTGCCCTAGGAAACATTGTAGAGAGGACTCTCCATATTTTAACACAAAATATACAGCCTGCCCTTTCCTTTGGCACAGGGATCCCGAAGGTTGAAATAAATGAATATGTTCCTCACAGGGAAGTATCCATTTGGTTGGGAAGGGTAATTGCAGAAGATGGATAGAAGCAAATGACATCATTGTCTAGCTGGCTTTGGCAGCATTTGCAGTGGAAATGCCGTCCACGTGAGACTTCCTGATGCAGGCTCCTTCGTGGGCAGCTAGTTTGCAGTGAAGACTTGTCTTTACCGAGAGCTGGCTCAGCAGGGACAGTAAATTCTGTGAACTGAGGGTGGGCTTCCCCCATCCACCCTGTTCTCTGACAGCAGCCACGAGAGAGTTGCTTGGCAGCTCTTCCCGTTCAGCACTGCAGTGCCGTGTTCGAGCAGACGCTGCGTTTCGCTGCAGAGATTATCCCTCAGAGTTGCAATGAAGTTAAATGACGCAGTTAGAAAGTGGCCAACTATTTCTGCTCCAGCCCTAAGCTACGTTGTATTTTCAACAAGGAGATGGGCAACAGGACAAGAGGGTTGTCTTGCTTTTTAATTACGATCCTTGGGCCATGCAGCTGCAGCGGGAAGCAGAAAAAGCCTCGGGAACAATTATTTAGGATTAAGATCCTGAGCTCTCCCTCCCTCTGGACTGTCGGTGCACAGCTGAGGCGTGGTGGCTGACCCTGTCGCCTTCGGGTCCCTTATGATCTGAGTGATGTGCAGGGGTCACAGCTCAATTGCACCGGGGGCGAGAGCTGCTGAATGCCAGAATCTGACAGAGCTTAGAAACTCCACCAGGGAGGCTGTGAAAACAGAAGCAAGCACAGGAAATAATAGCCAATAAGCAGGGCTTCCGATACAATCATGTTCTCATTTCGGTGTCAAGCAGCGGGCCAGGAATGAAGGGAAAAAAATACCATTCCCCTTCCTTTTTTGGCAATAATGGCTTGTAACCGCAGAGGAATCTCCAGCCTTCAGGGTCTGGCTCAAGATTTTCTCACTCCACCTGGCTCGATCTCCTAAACACCCTGCTGAGCTCTTGCTCTCTCCACAAAACGTCCCGAGAGATGTCTTTTGGGCGGCCTCACCCTTGGGAGGTGTGGTCCTTGGGAGGTGAGTGCCCTGTGTGGCACTCACAGGGAACCATCAGTTTCTTCCCTTGCAGACAACTGGTGGGTTTCTCAGTGATGTCCAGACACTGTTGAACCAATTTCCTTAAAAAGGCGTGTTTAAACCTTGAACGAAGGTACATCCTGAATGTCTTGCTTAACTCCACAATTCATAGAGCCCTCACTAAACAACGGCTTTCTGGTCCCCAAAAGAGCCTGCTGGCTTTTAACAAATATACACAGGAATTGAATGGGAGGAAGCGCATGCCCTGAGGAGAGCATCCATGCTGAGGTATAAATAGCTTCATTTCACTGGGGCCAAGCAGCTTCCTCAGACTGGCAGGCCAGATCCCAGCAGGCGCTTGCAGGCTTACAGACTGAACTGCTGTGGCAGAGCTGTGTTTTGGGCTGGATGAGCAGCTGGCTGGCTAGGACGAGGACCAGAGGGATCCCCGCTGACTTGCCTTTCTCACCACTTTGCCCATGGAGTGCGTAGTACAAGCTGGTTCATTTTCTACGCACTTTTCCTTCCATAACTTGTAAAGCCCAGGAGTCTGAGTAAGAGCTTTTAGAGCAGGGAGGGCGTATGACACAAATTGCACCTGGGAGAGGACAGTCTTGGAGGGTGCTTTAGAGAGAACAGCTATCCAGTGCTGTTTTTCAGGGGAACCTTGGCACAGCAGTCTCAGGCAAGCAAGAGGACATCCTGCGATTTTTTTAGATTAGCCCTGTTCCAAGTGCATCGCTGGCAGGCATTTCATAACTTGAGATATTTTCTTAAGAAAACTGCTCAGGCAGTCCCAAAAGATCCATAACATTTCCTGCACGTGCTCCCAGTGTAGAGTAATGAAGGCCTGGGTAGCCAGCCAGGGCACTGAATCAGGATAGAGAATTGAGTTTTCAATGCCCTGTTTCCTGGACTGTAGGCATCGGGCTGGGTTAACAATATTAGATGTGGGGCATCTGAGCAGTGTGTAATGAGAAAAGGAAACAGCTCAGCACAAGAACTAGGGTGGATAAAGCAACCAGGGCTTAGAGTAACAAGAAAAAAATCAGAAAAAGGAAATAGAAAGGGAGAAAAAAATGACTGCAGGAACTAACAAGTAACACCAAAAAGCTACTTTCCGATAAGAGGAAGACTTGCTGGGAAAGCAGGATAAGGGTAGAAAAGGACTATTTTCAACAGACATAAAGAGACAGGAAAATGTCGTCCACATGAATGGAACAGGTGTGTTCACCTAGTAGTGCAGAAGTTGAATTTAGCTGTGTGGGTGTATCGCAATCCCCTTGGGATGGACGTGACGCCTCGCGATGGTTTTGCCATCTTTAGCAATAGCGTAAGACTATCAGAGCTGCCCAGCAAATACGTGTGTTTTCTCTAAGTATAAGTTTGCTGAACTATTCAAATAATATCAGACAAACTCATTGCCTCTCTAGCATTTGTTTTAGTAAAAGGATTCAAAGAATCACATTTTAGCATTTACCAGAAAAATGAAATGAATTCATTTTCATGAGTATTTGTGGGGAACTGAATAGTAAGCCTATTCAGCACCAATGGAGTTCATGTCAGCCCCTATTCAAAAAAGTCAGCTCCTTTTTCTGACTACTCACAATCTCCGCTTGGAAGGTCCAACATGATTCAGTGGTGTAGTAATGCATTTGTCAAGTAGATTTGAAAAAAATACCAGCATTTTTGGGGAATATTCTTCTAACAAAAATTTGTATTATTGAAATGGTTGTTCAGTATGTTATATTCACTTAATCACGGAGGCCCACGCTCCTCTGAAGTTTCTGCTTCCATTTATTATTGGATCTGAACTCAATGATTCTGACACATGGGGGAGAGGCAGCTCAAAGAGCACAAAAATGAGCAATGGGCCATTTTTTACGATAAAATACGTATAATGCAATCATCCAGCTTTGCTAAGTATGTCTCACAGATGTGAAGGACAAAGCGGTATACAAATGTGTAGGAGAGAGAGGAATTACAAAGAATGTTGACGGGGAGTTTCGTGCCTGGGGAGGAAAGGAAAGAGAGAGGACTTGCATATTCAGGATGAATTTTAGGAAAAGCACTGTGATAGCAAAACCCTTGAGGTTAAGAGAATTTAGTCTTAAAAGGAAAAGAAAAGGAAAAGAGGTTTAAAGAAATCAGTGTATCAGTTATCCGGAACACAAAACTAGACGGGACAGTCTAGTTTTCCAGTCCCGGAACTGAAGAAGATAGGTAATTTCTGGTTCTCACATCTGTGTGCCTGTGAATTCAGCTGGCGTGAAAATCCAAATAGATCCATCCTCTTCAAAATGTCAGAGCTGGTGCTTGCTCCAGCACTGGCCCAGTGAGCAAGTGGGATTTGTGAAAGCAACTGAACTGGGTTGCTTGTTCTACCTAGCACAGATCCCCCAGTTGAACACAACCTGTATTACCAAAAAGCCGTAACAACAGAATAAAGTGAAATTCTTACCTCTAACAAAGACATAAATCTTGGCCATGAGATCCTCATTAGATGGGAAGTCATCATGAATGCAGGTGAAGTAACCAGTGTCATTAGCTATGACTTTTCTGATGACAAGCATGCTGCAGCTTTGCCTTGTGTTATTGCGACAATTACTTGTGTGCACCCGGGGGTCTTCCTTCTGGTCCCCCCTCAAAAGCCAGCTTACAGAAGGTGCTCCCCTGTCAACACAACACACCAAAATTAAAGATAGAGTCATGACTTCAGGCAAAATTTGGGCTACCTTCTGGCCAGCTGCTATCAATGTTCCCAGTGTTCCTACTCTTGTCATTTGGAAATGAATAACAAAGATTGCTGGGTGCTTGTGTTTCCACCCATAAGGAACTGAGGTGGATCACCCCACATTCTTCCCCAGAGCAGAGGAGATTCCTGAAATGATCTGTGGGAACTGTAGCAAGCTAGCTCCTGGAGGAAAGTTTAGTTTTTATTTTAACTGACTTCCTGAGCATGAGTTTGTTTTTATAATACTATATTTTAGCCACTTCAAACATTACAAGTCACCAGATAAAGTTATATGTTTCTTCCAAGCTGAGGACTTTGCATATTTTAACAGCTAAATTAACTTATATTTTCTTATACTAAGGCTGCATGGAGAGAGGAGAACATTTATGTAACTTCGCATCACCTTTCTTCCTCAATAAGTAGTGACTCAATCTTGATTTTTGTGAAGGGGCTGGAACTAATCAGATTACAAATCTTAGAATATCTGCTCAAGACACATTTTTTTTCAATTCACCTTGTCACGGCAGTCAGAACATAAAGCTAGCAGGGCAGATGAGACACCATGTCACCCACCTCACCCGTGCATTGTTTTATCTGTGATCACAGCTAACGCCAAATGCAGTTCTATGTAGTTCACCAACAAAAAGCAAGGCCTTTTTATAATTTGTTGCAGGACTCAAAGAGAGCTTTCAACTGGTCTAAGTTAGCTTGGTAACAGGCGCTGGTTGCACTAGTCCTATTGTGCTGGAAGCATCAGGCCACACCATGGCAGCAGGAGCTCTTGGAGCTCTCTTCTGCTTGGGCTGCACTTTCAGGGCTCTGGTGAGGTACTAGTACCTGCTATACATGCTTATGAGATGAAGAGGATGGTCTTTGTGTAGCAGACTGGGTTTTGATGGTCAGTGTGGAAAGTGGTGGGGCATCGGGGTGACAGTCTGTGGATTTTTCAGGGGAAGAAGTTAGTATTAGAGGGAGGCAGTTCTACCTGTCTGTGTTTGCAGAGAGAAGCCCCTCTTCAAAAGGACAGGGAGTTGACTCACACCTTCTCAGTCAGTGAATTCCCATTGACCCAGTGGGATTTGCTGAGCTGAGCAAGGAGTAAGAACCTCTGGATTTCCCCAACTGAGTGCCGCCAGGGAGAAATCCGGTCTAGACGCATCAACGCAGTATAGAGATGCTAATACGGAATGTATCTAACAAGCAAACTGTGTGAAGTTTCCAGTTAGCTAACAACTCTAACTACTCTTTCTGTGCCAGTGGCTTTGTAGCGGTGAAGTAGGTGCAATAAGGGAAGGCGTTTGCCAGCAAATTCAGTGACACTTAAACAAACATCCTCTTGGCCCGTCCTTTTGTCGCCTTCCTGAAGATGATGTGGACATGAGGCTGAACTCTTGAGGTTATTCCCAGCATGTAGCTGAGAGAGGGCACTGGGAAAAGTGTGAATATCCTCTCTGGTGAACAGCCTCACCCTCATTTTTGGATGCACTGTTGACGTGGACCCCACCTCATCCGTCATACCAGCTTCCTGTCCTTCAGAGCGCTGAATTATTTTTTGACGCGGAGATCCCTACCCAGTGCTCTTTCACTACCTTGCTAACGTCATTAATGACGTAGTGAGCACCTCTGTCAAGAAATGAGACTTCTGGCCTGGAATATGGAACAATGCCACTTCACATTCAGACACTTAACTCCCGGCATGTCACTATGTCCCTGCCCCTCTACTGTCACCCAGTCTGGTGTCCATCAGGGCTGGAAATCTGCAACAGTGGCTCTGCAGAGCAGGTCAGGGATTTCACACACCTGTGCTTCCTTACATGTGCCCACTTTTTCCTCCTGCGTATTTTATTGTGGTGGAAGACAAAGACTTTGGCTGTTGCTTTGGGATTTTCACACCTCTGGCAGAGGGGAGTCGCAGCAGTAGCTTTGGCCAAGATGCCAAAAATCAGAAAATCCTGGCCAGGAACCTCAAATGAATGGAGTTTAAGGGAGAAGGGATGTTCACACAGAGCTACCTGCTCGGTCTGCTGTCTCGTGCTGTGCTCCACACAGCTCTAATGCCCCTGGAAGCACGAAGGGCTTCAGAGCTGCCCTTGGACCAGTCCGGAGCTAACCTGTGAGTGTGCAGATGCTGGTGTGTCAGAGGAGGCAGGATGACAGACACCCGCAAAGGACTTGATACAGGGAATCTTGCACTCCAAGTGCAGAAGTCACACTTCTAGCTTCTATTCCCAGCTCTTGCATGACCTGAGTCGAGGAACTGAAGTGCTCCAGGCCTCGGTTCCCATGCTGGCACAGCAGCATGCTAACATATTTTTCCGTTTTCTCAGACCTGTCGTGTGGATTTATTGCTTTGCATCCATAAAGCAATTTGGGACAGAAGTGCTAATAATTTCTCCATCTATTTATTCATCTGGTGATATAAGAAGAATAGGAGGGTCCTACAGGTTAAAAAGGCAGTGGATGGAGAACTGCTGGAAAGTATTGATTTAATTGGCCTGGAGCACTACGCCAAACTCATGGCCACATAACGTGTTTTATGAAGCACTGCATCTAGATTTTAAAGGACTATTTAAACTTTATTGCCATCATGCTTGCTGCGTGCCGAGCTAAAAATACCACTGTAAGGTTGTTTTGACCTCATAAGCCACACGGCTAGCTGGAGGTATTTGGAAAAAAACTCCAGAAGAAATCACAAATTTACACAGTATGAGTCAATTTATCTTTTACTATAACAATGAATTAAATAGACTAGGACAAAAATCAGAAGGGACATATGGGTCAGCATAAACTACAGCTTAGATTCACCTTCCCACTGCTTTTTCTTACTGTTTCCAGTAACTTCTGTTGCAAGAAACCATCCATGTAGTGGCTACAGTTAAGGGGACTTTGCAAAAAGGTGTAAACATAATGTGTGTGTATGTGAGAGAGAGAGAGAGAGAAACTGTGATAGTCTGTATTACCTTAAGCCTTCTCTCCTACAAAGCTCTCAGAAGAAATTAAGAAACAACCTCTCACAGTAGCTCGGTGTATGAATCACACTCAGAACAAGCAACACCTACGTACATCTCAGTCTGAGGCCTTTCGTGTGACTGAGCAAGCTAATATGTGTTTGACACAACAGAAAGTGCTCTGACTCTTCGTATTATGTATAGTTGTGTGCCAGTCAGCTGTGACCAAACACTATATCCCCCATTTCCAGAGGATCATTTCCCCGTAAACACATGTCATTACCAAAGTTTTGCTTGTTTCTTGCATGGCTCGTTTTTACACGTTGTGCCAAGAACCAAAGAGCTGCCATAATTTACAATATCAGCAGTCTGGTTTTTTTACAAGTTCTGGTTATCTTTGACTTAAAGAGAATGATATGTTTAAACAGGTCAGGTCTCTGAATGTATACATACTAACTGCTGTTTATTTAACTGTCATCTTAGAGGCTAGGTGGTATTTGAGGTTAGGAAGTTTAAGCTTATGTATGTATATATATATGTGAAGAGCTAATGACATGCCCTGGTGATCTTGTCATTTACTTATGGACAGGGAGCGAAAGAGTGATTTTAACTGCAGAGGAGCTGAATCTAAACCTGTTTTCAGATGAGGATTTTCCAGCCATGTCCTTAAGCATGGTACACCCCCCTCCCATAAGCTTTCCTGTGTGCTGACTCAGGATTTTCACTGGGCCCCTTTACAACATAAAGAATCTGGCCAAGGAGAATGCTGACCTGAGACTTTCCTCCCTGCCCGATTGCAGCCCATCAAATTCTCCTCCATGCAGAAATGCGTGTGAGGGTAAACAGCACCGGTTCCCAGAAGCTGTCCTGTGCCAAGGTAATCAATACAACCAAGGAAATCCAACATTGCTGGAGCAATCCTTACCTGCATTTTATTTTTAGAGTGTCTCCTGGAAAGATGACAATTTCGTCTTCTGCAATGCTTAGCGTTGGTTTCTCAAAAAATTCTTCCTCAGCAAGACCTGACCCAAATAAAGAAGAAATCATCATTAGACAGGCTATTCAGTAGGGTTAGAACAGGCACAATACAGTTGAGGCAAGCTTTTTGTTTAGTAAATAGTTCCTAATCTGGGGGCCCACACAGTGCTTGCATTTATACTGATGCAATTCAGTTGAGCGTGGAGTTGGTCATGAGATCCCCTTAGTTTGCTTTTAGTTTCCTTTATTCACCTCTTTCTTTTCTAACATTGAGCACCTGCATTTCTGCTAATAGTCTTTCTTTCCTTTTATTTAGAGCAAGCTTTATTACTGAATTATTGCAGGTTTAGGAGAAGAGATTTGTTTCAAAATGATTTCACATACATATAAAAGTGGAAGGAGTCAGGTCTTTGGGAAATAATTTGATGCATGAGCTTATATGTTGCATTTTAATCAATGGGGGAAGAGAAAACAGTAATTCTGGGGAGCAACTCTTTGATTCACAACTGTGAAGCATCTGCTATATTAAGAACAAATCAAAAGCCTGCTGTTTTCCAAAGCACCGTTCCCAAATACTGCATTTGAACTAGAGAGCTGCTTGCTCGGTGGGCATCGTGGCTGAGTACTGGTGTCATGCTCCAAGGCAAATTTGCAGTGGTGTCTGGGACACCATCAGCAGTGCTGTGTGACAAGGTTTGTCAGGTCTCTGATGACAGCGGTCTTTAATGACAGTAGTGATAAGGGTCTCTCTCATCATCATCTCCTGGCTCAGGAAATGTCTTCTGAATGTGAGACTGTCCTCAGTGAGATGCATATCTGAGTGTACATCTATGACACTGTAATTTTCAGAAAGTGAAACTGAGAAGAAACAGAAGTGAGGTTGGCCGGGCTGGTCTCCTTGTCCAAATTCAAAGTAACATAATCAAGGAAAGGAGAAAACAGACTTAGATAAGTATCTCAATTTCTAAGCTCTGACATTAAAGCTGTATGTTTTCTTTCCCCTCCTGCTCTTCAAATCTATATCTTCCTCTTTGCCTTGAACTTGATAAGCCAGAAATCTTTAGCTGGGCTTATAACAGAGGCAGCATTCTCAGCAGAACAGTGAAGATAACATATCTAGCAAAAAGAGAAACATTAGGGTTTAACTTTTCAACTGGATGAAACAGTGATTTTCTTGCCTCCCACCTCCCAACTCTCATCTCTCTCTTGCTGGATTTGAGTAAAATGCTCTTAGCCTCACATATTCTCTCCGTGTGGAGAGTGAAATCACTCCCATTTTGGAGAGTCTGGCCTCTTCCATGAGCCATTCAAATTCCCGTCAGTAACTCAGCGGAGGCCAGCTAATCTCACGGCACCAGAAAGTCCTTCCCAAAGGGGATCCTGCCCAGACAGCATGTTGCTGGACTCCCTTCGAAGGCATTCTGACCCTTCCTATAGACCTCTCACTGAGACTTTCAACTAGTCCTGGCCATTGCTTCAGCATCAGAGATATCCTCCCCCTCCAGTTTTGCATAACTGATGACACTGTAGCTCTATCTCCAAAGTCCTTTGCAGAATAAGAAGTTGGAGTCTGGCCAACACAAACTCCCTCCACTGCATCTCTGTGACATTATTTAGCGTGGCCCTACCTAAAAACCGCTATTACATGTGATGTTGTGGAAGCAAAACAGCCAGTGGGTTCCAGCCCTGCAGTTCCCTTGTTTTTTTAAGAAGTACCATTATTCCTAAACACGTTTAGGATGACACATGCAGGGTGCAGCATCACATTTAGCAAAGAATCAACAGAAAAAGCCCCAAACTCTGCAGGAGGAGACACTATCAGGCAAGTACACCCTTGCGCTTGACTCTGAGTCCCCTCTGGTTTCTAGAAACAACCAGTTCACGCTGAGCATGGGCGAGCTGTGGCCTGTGTTATTTCACGGTGCTGAGGTATTTCAGTCTCTTCAGACCATGTGCTGAGCTTTGCAAAAACAATCCAAAAAATGGCCAACAGCTTTGAGTATGTTTCTCAAGTGCCATTTAATTTGCTAGCTGAGGGTTGTCTGGGTCCTGTGTAGCTCTCCCAGGACACAACTACTGCCGTGATCTGCTGTGGGCTGCATATGCTGTGACTTCAGCCAGGTGCTGCTTCGACTTATAAAATCCTGGGGGTTGAAATAATCCTTTATTTCTTTCCTCTTGTGCCTTCAGTTGTTCTTAGGGCTTAGGGGGACTTAGCTGATGGCTCGAGCTGGCCTCTTGAACAGGCTTGAGTTTTACCTCTGGTGAGCAAGTGTGACGTCTGGTGTGCAGTGCCAGGCAGCTGGCATTAGACCTGAGCTGCTATTGTGACCAGAGAGCAATGCAGTCCTTGGGCTTTCATTATATTTGAGACTATTTTTGCTAAAAGAAAGAAAAGTATTTTTCAACTATTCTGTTTATACTTCTGAGCTACTTCTTTTCCAGAGTTTATTTTGGCCTTGGGAGCTGAAGAAAAGAATAAGCAAAGTGTAATTTCACTGCTTTTCTATGCGATGGAGGACAGGAGGAGAAATTCCTTTGCCACACACACATTTGATCGCTGCTGCCAGGTGACAGAGGGTTTATATAAACACAGTGTGTGCCCTTTCTGGCACACCAGAGCCAAAGCTGAGTGGACTGGAAAAAAAACTTTGAGGGCAAAACTGAGAGAGTAGTGGGGGAAAAGGTTGGGCTGTGCTACATCAGGACACCTAAATGCCAAAGCTGGCAGGATGATGCCTCACAAAATTTTTAACCTCCCATGGTCCCTTTAGAGATAGACTTCAATTTTTGGAGGCAAAGCTGGGGACAGCCCCAGGGCATGTTGGATGAGAAGAAAAGGATCTACTCCACTTTCATATTTGTTTTATATATTTGAGGAGACTCATGGCTTTAAGAAGGCGCTACGATGCTGCAAGCAGCTTCCTGCAGAGAAAAGCAGGCACGTAGGCTGCATCATGCTTGGCAGTGCATTCCCTCGTTTGCCACAATCCTGCACTCGAACATTTGTTTAGCTTTGGATTCTCACTCACACCGCTCAGTGGTGCCAGGGCAACCTGGGCTGCAGGTGGACACCGCTTAGCTTGTACAAAGACGAGTCTTCTGGGACATTGTGTGCAGGTCTCTTAATTGCTGGTAAGCTTTTGATTGCAGGAGTTGTGAAACACAGGCAGGTGCGATCTAGTTTGGGGAAGGGCAAAGTTAACCCAATGTTGGCATCCCATAGAAAAGCATTGTTTAGACACGCCATGTAGTTTAGTTGCAGTGCTTTTCACATTCTTCTTAGAATGAATGTGAATGTCCACCGTTTTAATTTATTTCATTTTGTGTTTATGGCTTTATTTGATAATCGTCTTGCACTTCTCAAAAAAAGGTTTTCGCAGCTACTCTGTACTTTAGATAAAAACTCTCAGACTTGAAGAACGTCTCTCTGAGGTAGTACTCGGTGGTACGCTATAAAACCAGGACCTACAACCTGCCCAGGGCAGAGTGGGAGACCCGTGCCGCTGGACCAAGTCCTGAGTGCTCTGATTGCACAGATGAAATTACAATGTCCGGGCCTGAAATAACATTCTCCTCTTCTCTCCAAATAATTTTGGTCCTGCTCTAGGGCTGCAAGGGTCGTAAAATTAAAACCAGCCCAGGAAACAGCATTGGTACCATGGCTGTCCCTGCCATTTTCTCTGTGAAGCTAACACTGCTGCCTGGTTGGGGTGAGAAACCTGGTGCAGCATCCTTCCTTAGATCTTCTGGCGTGGTTTGGGATAAGATGCTAGAGTGATAATACTGCAGAATTAGCAGAGAGCCCATTGCCTCCTGCAGAGCTACAAATAGGTCTTAGCACAACATCCCCTCTGTAAACCAAGGGAGGAAGACGGGCTCCTTCTGGGAAGTGACGTGTTGCATCTGATGTTAGGTTCCTGCCCTGATTTACTTGTTGCCAATGCAAGTTTACTCCAGCAAGACTCAAGAGCGTAGCATCACCAGGCTAATGATAGCGCCTAGGAACCACCCTGAGTCAGGACAGACCTTCTGTCCAGAGCCTCATTGCACCATTTCTAATTCTGAGAGTTTATTCTTACCTTCAGTTTAGAATTTAACTTTCTGCTCTTGATGGTGAAAACCCCAAACACAGCACAACCACACAAATCCCTGGGAGTGAAATGTGAAAGGTTGACTGATATATTATCCAGGGAAGAAAAGTATATTGAAAACCGTTTCTCCTGGGATAATCTGATTTTGCAGCACAGCCAACATTAAGCACAGGAGGATCCCCAGGCAGAGAGCAATGTGTGACCTCCCTCACCTCTCTGTCAGATGATTTCTAACTCTATCTCACTTGGCTGAGGGAGAACCCTCCCACGCTAAGTGAATGCCTGATTGTTCGTGCTAGGACCATCAGTGAGCATGGATAAAAACTATTTTTAATCTCTGTTTCTTAATGTAACAGCCTTCCTTCAAGCATCCTCTAGGCACGGTAACTACCTAGTAGCTATCCCCAACAGAGCCCTCGCAAATGCTTGTGAGATTGAACGTATCTAGGTATCGTACATAGTGACAGCTAACGTCAATGTGATATCTGATTAAGAGATCCACATAGCCCTTTTGGGCACTGCAGCGCACAGAGGAGGGGAAAGCTGAAAGAACAGTATTAAAGAGCACCTAACCTTTGCATCAGATGACAAAGAAGTAATTGCTAGGCAAACCGGAGACTACTGTGTTGACAGCTAAATGAAGCAGGTTAGACTAAGGCCCGGATTTCACAAGGACTTGGGCACACAAATAGCTTTTTGCACATGGTTGAACTCCAGGGACTATTCATGTGTGTAAAGTCACTCTTGTGCATAGATCGGGGCCCTAGGACACATCAGGTCCCATTAGAAAGGACTGGAAGTCAGAGGTTTAGAGCTGATTTCAGTGGGGGAAGGAGAGAGGCATGCACACAACATTTTAAAACTGTTTTGTTCATTGCTGGCAATAGATTGGGGATACTTTTGTAAGCCATGCTTATCTTAAAGCATTTCTGAGTCAGAGCCTGGATCGGGAGCACAATCTGTGTTCTGAAAACACTCTGGAATCAATGGGGCCTGTACAAACAGCCTGGTCACCGGTAATAAGGTGATCACCACTAATACGGATTGTGCAGGTGAAGAGCTGTCACCGATGCTGCCTGCCATGGACAACCAGCTGAAGCTCAGTCTCTCCAAACTGTCTGCAGCAGTAAATGACATGAAGGAAGGCAACGTGCTTTCCTCTGAGATGCCAGAGTACCTCATCGCAAGCACACAGTGTGAGCACATCTGAAAATTGAACAGGTACCCATTTGAAAGGGTGTTTTCATGACTGTATCCCCAAGGAAATCCTCTTTTTGCTGGAATTAGAAAGCTCAAGGATTCATTGCAAACCTGTGTATGTTTAAACCAATGGCCTGTAATCATTTTAGGATTTATTTCAAGGTTACCTCCTATGAAAAGAGAAGACACAACAGTACTGCCAGCATTATTGTATCACAAGCTTTGCAATATTTGGTGTGTTTATTAAGTCTTCGGCTCGTGGAATCAGCTTTCATGTGTTACAATTGAGTAATTTTCTATTATTTTAAAGGCTTAAAAAGACAGTAGCAAATAACTAAAAAGACCCACCTCCCCCCCTTCTTGTTGTGAATTTGGGTGGGAGAAGGACATAGAATTTTTGATTCTGCTAGACTCATGTATTGACATTAATAAAATGTCTTATGGTCTCTATTCAAAATGCAAAATTTTCTAAATGAAATATTATTGCTAGCATTGACTTTCCCAGCAAAGAAGAAGGGATGCTCTTGTGGTGAAGATCTTGGCTGTAAGTCAGGAACAAACCTCTCAATTTTCTTCTTTTCTGCCAGCTAGTGAGCTCTGTGTCAAGCCACCTGATGGGTACCAAGACAGTACAGAGGCAAAAGGCCCCCATGATGGGGCAATGTGTAGGTCAGAAAGTGTTGTTTGAGGGTAACTTACCCTCTAGACCTAATGTGGTTTGATTGCCTCCCTCCCATTTCATTTCTCTCCTAATTTGCTCAGGGAGTTGGTTTTGATCGGGTTATTTGCTTTCTTAAGCCTCAATTCTCCATGTGTATGTCAAGGATAATAATTTAACTTGTCTGTAAAGATTTAAACTCTTCAACTTTTCCTAAGCATCTCTACAGCTTTTAACGTATGGGGGCTGTGACTTCCTCATCAGGTGCTGATACAGGCCGAACCCCTGGAGGTTACTGGCTTTTTTCCTAAAACTTTCCCTAGAGGAGGACATGAGTAGGGGTTTAGACCCTGTCTCAGTCCTAGTCTCACAGGAGGTAGGAATACCACTTTAACAAGTGCTCCATGTGCTGGAGGCTGGTAGCCAAGCTATCCTCTGCATGCCCAGACTGGATATCTCAGATACATGATAATTGCAAAATCAAGAAAAATTATCCGAAAGCAGTGGGCAAACTAAAGTAAGACAGCTCCACCGCCTTTACTGAGGAATCCAAACTACAGACATGTGACAACTCTTGTAATTGCAGGGTGAAACAGAAAGAAAGCAGATGATTAATGGACCCAAGAAGCAGGCTTGAGTGTAGTAGGAAAAAATAAACTCCCTGAAAAGCCTGTCCCTGGGAAGTGCATGGGAACGGGCTGCAGATCCACCAGGGAAGTACAGCTTATGCTCTGTCTGCAGCTTGCTTCTCCATGCCACTGCCCAGACACCAGGACCTCACCATCACTTGACCATTGATCAACCCACCCGAGGGACTGCTGACTGCTGCGAGTGCCCCCCCTAAGCTGCAGGGGCACGAGCAGAGCCAAGGGATCACCTGGAAACCCCTTCCAGACTGCTACAGCACCCAGGAGCGTGCTCCTCTCTGCCGGCTCTTGCAAGCCCAACATATCATCTAGGTGAGACAAGCAAAGAGCGAAGAGCCCACAGTATGCCCCAGGCTCCCTGCAATACCCATCACTATCTCTTGCCAAAATTGTCTCCTTTGCCTACACTGCTGCTATTCAAGCAGAATTATTTGAAGGAAAATGGCTCAGCAATTTTTAAAGATTTTCGATTTTCTTTGTTTGTTTAAGGGGAATAGATACAAGAAGCCTATCTTCCTGTTGTTTTCCACCTAGAAATAACCAGGGATGCCCCAGAGTGGTCCTGCAACAGAAATGCTGTGTGTGGGCACAGAACTAGCAACCTGTAGGCCAGAGCCAGGGCTTCCAATCCTACAGAAGCTGAAGAAGTTAATCCAGAATTAAATTAGCAATCACAAACTCATCAGGAGAGATGGCTAAGATTCTTTCAGGATATTCGAATGCTAGTGTTAACCCCAGAGTATCTGCTGGCAAAGCAACAGGCTTCATGTTTTGGTTGATTTTCCAAGCCAGAGAAGCTAGTATTTGTTCAGCTGACTCATGAGAAAGAGGAGTAGCTCACACCCATTCTTCCCCTCTGCCTGCCGCAAATAGAAGTTTTGTGTAGCTCAGCCAGAAACAGTAGTTTGGGTGTAAATGTTCCTAGTGACAACAACAAAAAATTAAATCATTAGTCTCTAGCGGAGGAGACATCAACAACAGCACAGTAAAAACAACTGCTAAGTAGAGCAAGTGTTTAAAGATAAGATAAGACATTGGCCCTGCTCTTGGGATTTGTTCCTACGAGGCTTTTCCTCACCCATAGATGCATCAGCATTTCCTGATGAGGTGGCACAGGGTCACTCTGGTTTCCTTCTGTAATCAGCAGAAACTCTTCAGCAAGGCCACCTTATTGCTTTGTGTGCTGATGCTTACCCCCCCCACCCCCCCACCCCCTGTCAATTAACAGGAACTTTTCTCTGGTTTTCTGTAATCAAAACATAACCTTTGGAGTTTGACTACACCTGCTCAAAGGCAACTCCCTGAACGTGGAATGCCATGTGCTTTCTTGGCTGCCCATGATATGGATCGCTGTATCAGTTGCAGATTTATGGAAAGAGGTCACAGAAAGCAAGTCTAGGTCAAAATTGTTTGGTCTTTGGCAGCAACAGCTCATTAATCAGAGCCATTGTTTTCCCTCTGACACTGCAGAGTGTAGAGCCCTAAAGAATGACAGAGATATCACCACCCTGTGCTTATGTTGAGTTATGTAGTGAGGTGACATGTCCTTTCGCTGTAACTGGATGACAAGTCGAGAACTTAGATCTACAGCCATAAAATAAACATGAAATCTGGGAAAGGAGGTGGCAACATCTGCAATTATCTGCCATGCACTCAAGCACAGTTTAAAGTATTTAGGAAATGCAGTAATCTCATGTCGATGGAAAAAAGGCTGGGAATGTTGTTATTTCTTGATCCAAATTATGGCAATTCCTCTGGGAAAGAGAAGACCTGGCACATCTCCATGATTAGCAAATATGCAGACCCAGTGGGAATGAGACACACAAAAAAAGAGAACACTCTGTGTGCTTTAGGGAAAAAAAAAATAAAAAAATGTGAGGTATGAAACTGTCTTTGCCTCTCCCCCCAACGTGGTCTCCTGAGAAGAGCTTTAGGGTTGCAGATGCAAGTGTTACCAATGATTCCCAGACAGGATTACTTCATAGATGCTCCAGACATAGCTTTCATTCTTCCTTGACTTGACCATCCTGAGGAGAGGGCACATTCTTCAGACAAGTCTGCGAGTGAGAGGAGGAAGAGGGGCACGCATTGCCCCAGGATGAACCACCATGGAGAGCAGCCTGACGTACCTCTCTGCCCTTGGCTTTGGCCCCAAGGCTCACCCTCCACTCTCACCGCAGGCCACCACAGCACATGGTCCACCTGCTCTTCACCTCCTCCCAGAGGACTCAGTCTTCAGATATAATATAGCATTTATCTGGAAGTGAATCTCCCCTTTCTCCAGAGCACTGGGTCAGAAAATGGGAAGGTAGAAGGCCGTCTAGATCTGCCTCCACCGGGTCCTTTCCAGGCTTCCCTGCGTCCCTGTGTCAACTCAGAATTGTCACCACAGGTGAACTCCTGGGAGCATACTTGTGTCTTGATGGGTAGATAGCTGGATATTTTTATTGCATGTCAGGCTAACAGTTCCTCACAGCTACAGACAGTAAACCATGGATCAAGTTATGATTCCAGCTTGTCAAAACCCTGCATTCGGTTCCCTTTAATCTAATCAGAATTGCTCTGTGCAGGGTAATTTGTATGCAGCGAGTAGTTACTTAGAAAGTTTCGGATGCTAAGGAAGGAATGTTTTAAAACTCTTTTAACTAAATTACTTTATTATTTTGAGTAGCTATCAGCAGATTAGCTCATTTATCAAAGGTGACATGTAAGGCTGAAAAGTCAACAGCAGTAATTCATGGACTTCATGTGTGTCACGGCACAGCACTAAACGCTGTGTTCACTCACACATCAATGGGATTGAATTTGGCACCTCTCTATATTTCTTTTAAACTTATTTGTTTTGTACAGCTGCAAATAATGAAAGCAATTGTTGTGCTGACTCTATTCCAAGAACTATTCCCCAACCTGCTCATGTGCACCGAAAGAATCAGTCACTATTGAAATCTATCTTGATATAAACCAGGACTTCTCATGGAAAAACAAGGAGTAAATCTCTATTGATGCAAGAGTGATTTCTCTCTTGTGCCTACCCAGTTTTAACATTTATACTGGACTTTTAACCTGGAATAAAGGGGCTGCCTATACTCAGGATAAGAGTAAAGCTCTTCAGGCTGGATATTTCATTAAAGAGAATGGACTTTTTTTAAGTTAGAGCAGTAGTAGAAAAGTTTTCAGTAAGTCTTCTGTTCTATACAGATTTATACCTTTCTTATCTTTCTCCGTTGAAGCGACAGTAGCCATCAGATTAAAAAAAAACCCCAATCATTTTATTTTCTGTGTGCATATGATATGGTAATTTTTTTTTTTAACTTGTTAATCACGACATTATTGCATACTTCTTGGCAGACTGGCAATACATACAGTGGTTCCTATACTATGGTGGTGCTTTCTGTAGAGGGAACACGGTGCACCAAGGCACTATCAAAGCTGCATGCAGGTCTGTCTGCTCACAAGGCAGGAGACGGGGCGAATGCGGTGGGGTTTATGTTTCTGTAGGCAAGAAGTTGCCTTTCGTTCAGTCTGTAGAAGGCAATGCGCTAACCCGTACATCCATCGGCTCATCGTCCATCCCGGCTGCCAGTAGAGGTCAGACTTTAAGCTGGCAACGTAAATATTAAGGAGGGATTTCCCTGAGGTTTCCATAAAAGTTGCTGTCAGGAGCGACCATCAGTGGTGAAATGAAATTTTTGCCAGAATTCAATAAAATAATGCTGGTTTCACAGGTGTTGAAAATCTGTTCTGATATCTGGTTGTACAGGCACCCCGAGCATACCGCTAGAGCCATAGATCTAATCTGGTCCCCGTCATCTTTAAAGTATAATTGTGAAACAATTTTCAACAATAATTTAGAGCAGTCAGGCTTGTTTCTGAACGATGGCTTTGGTACCATGGGGGCTTGGAAAATAATGCTGACATAAATGAAAAACAAAAAGATGAAAATGAAAGTTCCTCAAGTTAAAGAGGTTGGTAAATTAACTTTCACTTGGTCATACCAGACAAATTAAAGCACTGGGCAGTATTAACCCAAAATACAATCCCACCTGCCATATAAATGTATATTACATAGCTGTTGAGGGATGATAACTTTGAAATTCACCTAGCCTGGCTGTTTAAGTTCTTAGCCAGAACATGCATTAACAGAGAAATTTTGCATGTAACATAAGGTAATATTAACAAGTGACACAGTATTTCAAACTACTGAGTCAATTAAATTATTGTAATGCATGTCCGCTTACTCCTTTGACAATAAAATATGATGGTAATTCATCCTGAGTAAAAGACTTTGGAAAAGTGTAAGATGGATACCCTAGAGAGACATTAAAATGACCAAAGAAGAGAGAGAAGTTATGAAATCCCTGAAACTCTGGGTTAGCAAGAAGCATGTTTCTTTGAAAGCATTGTATGGTCTCTGCCAGCATTCAGCCTCTGCCTGGATGTGTCAAATGAGAGGAGGATGCTCACTCACGTCCCTCCCCTACCATCTGCAGACTAAATCAGTGACTCCCAAGTCTTGTTTCTTTAGCCACTTGCATATGAGGCTGTTGGGAAACAACCCCAAACTAGCTGTACCATATCCTTAAGCACTGTACAGTACAGAATGACCTTTATAAAATCTGAAAAAAGACATTTTAAGCCCAACTGATGGGAATTATCAGGACACGCCATGTGGATCCGCTCTGGGTCCTGTCTTTCTTTCTGGAAATCTTTATACATGGGAATGATTTGTTTGCAGTGATTTGAGTCGGTAGAGCTGGATGAGGCTTAAGAGGGAGACTAACATAGCCCTTCATTTGTTTTGGTTTGGTGAAAATTGTCTAGATGAGACCAACACAGTCCTAAACAGACTAGCACGGGCCTTCAATACATACAGACTTCGGTAAGGCAACCTGTTTAGTGGCTCACAAGCCAAAGAATAAGGAAACTTGTCCCTACATCTAAGCTGGTGTCTCAGCTCCACTGAAGACAAAAATATTTCAGTGCCACAGAGCTGTTTGTTTTTAAGAAAGCATGAGTTTACTTGCATGTTGCAAGTTATTATTTTAGAGTATAATTTTCTCTTGTGTTCCTTGATACTCAGTCAATGATCCGTAGCCCAAATCTAAGGAAGGGAACGGTTAAGATACTAAATACATGCGACCAGATCTCAGTTTTGTAGCTTGACTCTGACATCTCAGCTGTCAAGGATGCTTATATAGACAATTCTGCCTCATTATCGTATGAGTGTTCTGCCAGTTTTCCGTATCTCAAGCAAAAAGTCGGTATGGTTGAAACCTACATCCCTTTTGCTGCTAATCTGGTTATTTGCCACATTGTTTAACCTGAAGACCAAGAGCCCTTTTCATAGATTTGATACTACTTTCTTGCACAGCATGCTGTCATGGGGCCTTTAGATGCAACAATAATAAAATTCTTGTAAATCAGAGTGCTCCACAGGAGAGGTAGGAATCATGGGAGATACCAAGGGCAGCTATTCGTCTGCTTTTTCTATTGCAACTGGTAAGAGTCTAGGGAGAGAAAAGAAAATCTTCCCAAGGTTGAGTTATATCAGCCTATGTAATTCATCTCCCAAAGGAAGCAATGATGCTAGCCCTATCTTTAGTAATATTTAAAGTTAGATGAGATAAAGTGCTAGGAGATGTCCTTCAGAAAACGTTTGCTGGTGACCTACACGAAGTAATCTCTAAGAGCTTCAGCTGCCACATTTAGGCAGTATTAGGGCCATGATGTTCTGTGAGATGGCCTACCAGGGCCCGACCTGGGGTGCAGGTCTCTTCCCTTTCCAAACTTCTTTGGTGCTACCTCAGCACTGCTGAGATTCAAAGGCAGAGTGGGCGTTCTCAGCTTTGGACTCCAAAATATCCACAAACCAGACCTCAGCAGAGGACTATGGCTGTTTTGTAAGAAATGCAAGAGCTAACAGAGGAATTTGGATGAGGTTCTAATGAATGATAAGAGGGTGGCTTGCAAAACAACCTCCAACCATGCTCCGTAGCTAAATCCTAGTATAGCCATCAAGCAAGATGACTGCCCACTGACCACCAAATACCTATGGATTAGCTGCTGAGAG
The DNA here is from genome assembly GCF_000690535.1 of Cariama cristata. Classification (NCBI taxonomy): domain Eukaryota; kingdom Metazoa; phylum Chordata; class Aves; order Cariamiformes; family Cariamidae; genus Cariama; species Cariama cristata. The sequence continues at coordinate 38,405 of NW_009600065.1, forward strand.
AGACCGCCTCTTTTCTCAGGCCACATGGCCCCAAGGTTTCCTACTTGGAGCCTTGCCGGTATGAATCCAGCAGTCAGCCCGGCTCCCTGGGGTGTGTCCTATAGGGAGCATCATATGAACTCTGGCGGAAACTGGGCAATATGCATTCTCAGGCCTTTTGCACAGTGGTGAATTCCTCCTCCCCACCTAATTCCTCCTCCTCAGCCCTCTTTTTTAGGAAAAATATCAGCCTGCATGGAAACGCTTCTTTGTAAAGAACATCTGTGTTCTCCTGTGTGATGAATCACTGACCTGCAGAAGGAGCAGGCCAAGGGAAGGCCACGAGAGGCATGGAGTTGAAATCAGAACAGGGAAGGTGGATGGTCAGAGTGAAGCAGGACAAAAGGCCACCCCAGTTAGCATTGTTTTATTTTTTCTTGAACTGTAAATCCAGAAGTGAATGAGCCAGAGCCTCCCAAGATCACAACTCAATTGATGTGCCACACTAAATAGAGATGGAGTTGATCAGATCGCAGGGATCGTATGTGTCAGAAATGTGTAAATGCTTAGTGTCAGTAAAATCTGCTTGGTGGGTAATTACTTTGTTTTCTCAATTTCTTAACTTTACCCATTAAGAAGAAATGGGCTGAAACCAACTTTGGACTTGACGCTGGAATCTGTTTTCGATCAGCTCTGTGTTCCACTTCTGTCGACTCTGTTTGTGTGCCTGTCTCAAGAGGTTTTCCTCTTTTTTTTGTTTGTTTTGAAGGATGGGAGGTTGCTATTTTGGGAGACAAGATAAAAGCTCTTTGCTCGAGATGGGGAGAGAGAACCTAACGATGTCCTTAGAAACCAATCCCAGTTTCAGTTACATTTCTGCAGCCCCAGGCGATGTTATGTTATCTCTTGCCTGCAACCTCCCTGGGTAGTTTGGCCTAACTAGGTCTTGAAGCTGGTTTCCTCACTGGTTTGCATTAAGCTGGAAAGTACCAATTGGACCCAGGGAATTGGCTGCAAATCATTTGTGAAATCCTTCTTAATGACAAACTCCATCAGGCCATGAAACAGGGCTTCAATCACTTCCTTACAGCCTCCACCGCACTGTTACCCTGACATGACCCCAACTTCTCCCCTGTTTGTTAGGCTTCTCCGCAGCTGTGACATAATGTTTTTGATGGCAGGGTTTGGAGGAATTCTGCTTGTGGCAAAGCAGGAATCTGCTTCGAATTAGCACTGCACATATTTATCAAGTCTACATAGCATGGCTGCCTGTTGACAAAAGTCCCTTCTTCTATTCCCTGCAGGTTTCCAGATTAGCTCACTTGACCTGCGAAGGTTCAGGGGAAAAGCGGTTGCTGGTGTCTGGGCGCAGCCTCCCGCAAGCCCGGGGAAGGGGCAGCAGGTGGGTGATACCTGGTTGTGATGCCCAGAGCTAACCGTGCTTCTTTAGCACCAGATCCTGACTTTCGGGTTTCCTTTGAGGGGCTTTGCAGGGCATCAGACACATAAAGGACTCCTTTGCCTTGCTGCCCTGGTGCTGGCTATATCCTCTGTGCTGCTGCAGCCCCTTGGCTAGGGCAATTCCTTCTCTAACAGGCTGGTTAGGCTGCAGCAGCTCAGTTCATCACCTGGAAAAACTATGCCACGAGGGAGATGATTGCACAGTGACCTTGGAAACAGCAGATTTGCTTTGTGGGATCCTGCTTTTAAAGGTGCTTTACCGCAGTCACTTCCAAGAAAAGAAAAGATTGCCAGGTACCCAGGAGCAGACCCGGTTTGCATTAAAGCCACCTACGCCGCTTAGCAAAAGCTGGGCAGGAAATTCTTCTCTCTTCATGTCTAAATATTTAAGATCTGTTTATTTATTTTAATTCCTGTTGTGCATAGGGATAAAACACAAATCCTTCAAAGGTTTTTCTTATTATGAAAAGCAGCAACAGAAAAAGGCTCATCTAAAAATAGCCAGATATTTAGGGCAGCCCCCGGTAGTAGGAGACACATTCAGAGGCTTGATTCCACCAAGGAACGTGATGTCTCCAGCATCCTACGCATGCGTCTCAGTGACAAGGTCCTGGCGTCGTTGGGTTGTGACCAGAAACACCATCCTGGCTGGAGAACCTTTCCTGGAAAACTGCATCTAACCCAGCCACTTTCTACACAGAGTTTTGCCACAGTGTAATTTTCTAATGAAAAGCCGTTTTGTTATAAAACCCCTAACTGGTTCTATTTTTACTGTTGATTTCAAACAGAGCAGAAATAAGCACACCACTGTTTTCTTTTCTTAAAAAATCTCACCTCTTCAGCCCACGAGTTTATTGCACTTCCTATAGACAGACAAAACGTGCAGTTGCCCTTTGGACAATAACATTAGTTCTTGTGCTGGATAGCTAACAACATCACCAAATATGACTCTCAAAGTAATTAAATGAGGAAAGCAGCTCCTGTTTTTGGAGCTCCCTCCTGACTACCTCTTGCAGAGTGTCAGCGGGCCTGGTAAGAAATACAGAACTCTATGAAAGTGACTAAGAGAAAAGAGAATCATGAAAGTTAAGTGAGCACTGAATGAAAGCAAAGTCAAAACTTTATGTCACCAAGAAAGAAAAATGTCACCGTTTGGATTCAGGAGGAGAGAAGTACCAAGGTGGGAGATGAGATGAAAGAATAATGCGAATGCAGGCAGGCAATTAATAAGGTTCCTTCCTATCCTGAATCCACACATACAGCCTTGATTTGCTGTACTAAGATTTCAGAGAGCTAATCCCAATAATAAAATCCAGATCTGAGACACTGCAGAATAAGCAAACAGCTTATCAAGGTAGAGCAAGCATTTGCAGGGGTCCTTACTTGCTTCTTTCAGAGCTCTGTTCCCTCTTGTCTGGATTAGTCAGTAACATTTTTAGTACGGCGTATGAATTTTGGTCTGGCAGATGTGAACTATGTTACTGAGGGATTTCTCCACATGCTGAAGAAAATCAACAGGTTCCTAGCATCTCTTGCTGAGTATGGTGGTATTTGTGCATGGCACATATCAGGGGAAGAGGCGGAAGCAACGCCCACTACAGAGAAACAGATACATTGAAAAGACGAGTATTGCACAGGCAAGTAAAGGTGTTTGGTTTTTCTTTTTCTGGGTGTGCCAAAAGGTTATGCAGATGCCTGGATCTGCATGACCAAGCCAAGATGAGACCAGCCACTAGTCCAGCCAATGACATGCAATACTTTGACTCAAAGAAACAGGCTTGTTTTCCAGCTGGAAAGGGAGGCTGACCATTTTGTTGCACTCTTAAGCTATCGAAATGTTTATATCAATTTAAAACAGACTCTTGGGGAGAGTACAAAAACAAAGATGAATTTTCAGGCTGAGACCTCAGATGCCAAATTGTAAACCCTTGGCTAAAAGGTCTTAGGGTAGAAACAACTGCAGAGCATTAACTGCATAGCAGTGGTTCATACAGGAGCCATAAGAATAAAGATAGTATTTAGGAAAATTGTGAGGCATTTCATTTGGGTTTTAGTGCAAGGTCAGAGGATGTAAGCAGCTTTGGGAGGAAAAAAAATATTGTTTGAGAGTAAAACGGGCTGTATGTCAAGCACCAATCCTGCAAACCTTATTCACAAGAGCTGTTGTGTTGGCATGAACATCTGTCCAGTGAGAATAGTCCTCCGAGCCCAGGCTGACTCCACCTTGCAGTCCGAGATAAGAGATCATGACACTGGGCGATGGTACCATAATTAAGGGGCAGTTTCCACTGCAAGGAAACAGAAACTCTCATGTGCTCACATTACCACTGGGGAGAAGGACAGCAGATCAATTTTGGTATTCTTAATTTATTTGAGCTATTTTAAAACTGCAAATCCCTAAACCAAGTATTAGATCTGTTTAGCTTTTTAAAAACCCTTCTAAAAGGGTTCTCTTTGTTCATTTTTCAGAGAGTTTTGTTTGTTTGGCTTTTGGCCATGAAAATATAGTTCCTCTTAAGAGCTTTCATGTGATTGTACCAGGATATCAAAAAAGCATGATTCAGTAGTCTGTTATGGGGCTCAGAAAACAGGATCCAGTTCATACAAGTATAACGGTACTCTCCTGATGTATGACTGCCCTACAGCCCCATACCCACACAGTAAAGGGCCAAGTTTGAGTGCAATCCCAGGGCCTGATTCACAGCAGTTTTACTGCTGTGCACCCACTGATTTTCTCCTGATCTCCTCAAATACGCAGGAGCAGCAATGTGGACTGTACAGCCTGGCATGCTTGTGAGTTAACAATGCTGAGAAGGACCTGTTTACTGTTTGAAAGTGTAAATGTATGAGTAATTCTCTGTATGATTCATTTAGCTGCCTTTGTTGTTCCTTAGACCAGCCATACGGTTGTTTTAGAAGATACATTATTTTATTGTTGCGATGAACAAGGGAACTTTCTCTTTTCCCCGGTTTTCAGAAAAATGTGGGATGTTAGTAAGGAGTCAAAGAGAAAGAAGGAAAAATTTGTCATTTTTCCTTTGAAGTCTCCGGTTCTGAACTTGCTTACAATCTTCCATGTGTCCTGTATGGACTTAGACCCTCTTGACACAATCTCTCAAGCCAATGAGTTGCAGTAGGGACTGAATGCAGCTATGGCTTCAATCTCTCTGGCCCTTCCTGGGCATCTTATTCACTAGTGAGACAAGATCCTTTGCAGCAGATCCAGACTGGCTCTTGCACTGGAGGCAGCAGTTCAACCTCTTACATGTTCCCACTTTGCATGAAGTTTACAAACTGGATTTTACAATTTTATCATGTCCCTTCCCATACTGACGTGAGATCTCATTGTAGTTTAAAGGGAAAATAAATCTGCAGGTGTGTTGTTACATGGTAGAAGGATTATAGAGTTGTAATTCAGGTATCTAGCAATAAAATAGAAGGCAATAAGGCAGCTCACGTAGGAACCTTCCTTTTGCAAACTTCTGCAATATGCTAATTTATTTATTTCACTGATGATTCCTTAAATGAACATTTATTATTGAAGACCTGAATCTTGAGGATTTGGAGAATAGCAACATGCAAATCTTCTTTCCACTTCTCATTAAGCCCTGCTTTAACTGTGAGGTTTAGGATCTGCAGTCTTTGCTGGCCCTCCAGGACAGCCGCAGGAAGAGGGAGGAAAGGAAATGGTTTTGTATTCAGATGCAAATATAAAATCAGCCTGACGTTCTTTTCTCCCTCATCAAGCGATTCACGTTCCTCCCCACTTCCAACTTCGCCCAACACTGGAAAATCGGTGCACTTTGGCGAGTCCTTAATGCAAAGTCCAACAGAAAAAGTAACCCAAGTACAAAGTTGAATGTTTTTCTGTTTAAAATGCAAATAGGATAAAATCTACAGCTTTAGCTGTTCCGTTCTCGTAAAAGAAAAGACCACTCACCCCAACCCTGTGCAGGATTCAGCAAAAGAGAGCAAGGTGCTTTCAGTTGCAAAAGACCTCGGTCATCTGATTCTTGTTCCAAACCATGGTGAGGCTCTTCCTGAAGCTCACAGCTATGGTGTCCCACCCTCGCCACCCTCCCTGTTCCCACACCAGGCCAGGACGGGCAGTCGGTGTCCCACAGTGCGCAGCTGAGAGGCTGTCTGTCTTTGAGAGAAGGCAGGAAACATCAGGAGTCACCCCAAGATAAACCTGTTTCCCCACAAGTTACATCTGTCTCCCACAGATCCAGGAGGAACACGTAAGGTGCTGACAAGCCCCGAGATTTTGGCTTCCTCTTAAGAGTTAAATCTATTCCATTGTGACATGAGCTTTTCTTCCCAAAGCAGAGATCAGCTGGTGGCACCTCTAAACCATGGGCAGCTTACGAGGGCAAGGCTTTGAGCTGGTGCTTTGAGTGGGGGTGAATTTGCACCCCTCGCTGCCGTTCACAGGGGTTCATTGTGCACATGTATCTAGCCCGTCTTTCTTCTCATAACGTGCTTTCATCTCTCTCAGTTTTAAAGAAGCCAGCGATCACTCCACCCTGTCCTACAACAACTGTAGGGCTATTTACCACTTTGAAAGGAAATCCCATGTCACAACCCCTAGGAGCACAAGGAATAATGTCCGGAATTCCTTTATCTGTGACTAGGCCTGGCGCACAGTCTCTTTCCCGTCTCTTAAGAATACACAAATGTATTCTTTTCTTTTGTCAAGGCAATGGGCCCAGATTTTAATGATGGTTTATTTAAAAAAAAAAAAAAAGGCTTTGGCAAGACTCAAGAACAAACGTTCTCTGACTTTAGGCCCTTTTGTTCTTCAAGGTGAAAAGTGACTATAAAGAATAAGGAAAAATGAATCACTGGTCTTTGCCCTCCATAGTAAATTTGACTTCCACTGTTTTTACAGTACCTCAAATTTTGCCCAACTAAGGGTCGTACTTAGCAGTTTGCAGAGTGATGGAGTAAAAGGCACTAACGGACACTATCCATGCTGAGGGCAGTGCTCCCCTTGGGTGAGGGGTTGGAAAGGAGGGAGACAGAGCATGTACTTAAGTGCCCCCCATGCACATGGGTCCAGAGCTCTGGCCGTTCCCTGCACCCGCCAGGCCTTGCAGCACTGTAATGTGTTCTGCTCTCACTATAAAGAAGATCAGGGGCTCACGTGGTTATCACCTGAGACATCGAGACAGCATCCCTGGGCCGGCAGGTACAGGGCATCTCTGTGATGCCTGTGTCCTTCCATAGCATGAGCTAGAAGCCTGCAGAGCTACCCGCGACATCCCGAGCAGCACTGGGTGCCTCCGCGTAGGCAGCTGAATCCAGCGCTGACATGTGCCTCCTTCCAGGGCAGCAGCTCCAGGAGAGAGGGAAGGGAAATCTATGGTAGGAAACGGCTGGGAGCAAGGAAGTTGCAACAGAAATATTGGCACCAGCGGTCCGAGGGAGGCAGGGGAGGCAGGCAGGAGAAGGAATCTTTCCAGGAAAAGAACATTTGTATCAGATACTTCCAAAAATAAAATATCATCGTGTCGGAGAAATGTTCTAAATATTGGCAGCACTGCTGGCTTTGCCCGCCCCTCCTTTTGGCAA
>NW_009600065.1:45449-52270 GCF_000690535.1 Cariama cristata
TCGGCACTCTTGCAAGTAATTTTCAAAAAAGTGTTTATGATCCTTCATTTTTGAGTCCTCTCATGCAAGAAGAAAGACACGTGCCAACAGGGGACCACCGAGCGGCCCCAAGTGATTCGTGGCACCCTCTTCTCACTGGGTGGTGATATTAGAAAGCTGACAGCCTTGTTGCAGTACAAATAACTCACCAGCTGGAGTTTACTGGCTCTTTTATTTATATTCCTACAGCACACACAGGCAATGCCAGATGTGCTGTCCCTGATTCATGTATATTGTGTTTGATGTCTCTCATCAGAATCGACCCTGGGCTAAATCCAGAAACTAAACTGTTTTTAGCAGAGATAAATATTTAGGCAAGTCTGTGATTGGCAAGAACCTGGCCCTCCCTTTGCATCCCCTTTAAAACTGAAATAAAAGTACCAGCTCAGAGCGTAGGCACATCAAAGACCTTGTCTACACAGGAGGAACGCGGTGTGCTCACACTGCCAACTGAGCAACTGCCATTTAAAAAGTCTCCAAAGGAGGGGAGAATTTGGCAAGAGAGGACCTTCCAGGGCCTGAAAGCGGAGCGTTTACACAGCATAGTGTCTACGTGCTGGACCACAGCATCAAATTAGCACCTGCTCTTATCTGTGTACTGGCAGGCTTTCTCCTGTCTCTAGGGCATGACAGACAGTTGTTGATAGTAGACACTATCACGGACTCTGACAACAGGGGGGGAATAAATTACACTGCTTGCCCTGCCTTTTGTCAGGTGTGGATGTGTGTGTAATAAACTGACTTGGGATGCCTGATAGTTGCAAGTCTTGATTTTCCTTTGCCCTCTGTGTTCTGGTCCACAAAGTGTGCGTATAACACCAAGGTTTCAGTTGTAGGACAATGTGTAGAGAGGCTGAATACAAGGGTTTTTCTTTGCTTGTTGACAGGCTCACTTACAGTGACCTGCACTACGTGAATAAGTCCAGCACGCCTCTCTGAGCTTTGTTGCAAGGTCTCCTGAGAACAGCCTCCCTTTCCTACACTGGGATCTTCCACAGTTCCCACAGCTCCGGCTTGCCTGTCCGACCCACATCACAGGGACTGCCTTGACAAGAAGCCTTTTCAGAGCAGGAAGGGTGGTCTGGCTGTGCAAGGCTCAAGTGAAGGGACTGAAGGAGAAATTCAAGGTGGCTCCTCTCTTGTTCAAGTCAGCAATTTCATCGTGGCAAAGCTCATGTGCCAGTTAACCTCTAGTACTATCCCGCTCACAACAAAAGTACATGATACTCTGAACTCCCAAGGGAAATGCTTGGCTGTGTGAATTCAATTCATTCAAATCAAAGTGAACTAGCCCCTGCCATTTCCCTGCACTGTCACTTTGCACTCGGTGACAGTGATTTAAGGCCACCTTACTCATGACTGGCTTTTTATTTCATAGCTGTATTTGCTTGACCTCAGTTTTCCAGACTGTCCAATGCAATGAGGAGATGAGCCCATATATTACAAATCATCTAGACTAACGTTGAGTGTAATGGATCACAAATATACCCACTCCTCATGTCAAAAAGACTCATGACTTCATCAGCATTCTCCCAGAAGGGGAAACCCACTTCTATACAGACACGTTCTCATTATAAAGTCGCTGCATCACTGACTGCTTCAAAGAGATGAGACTGTTGTGCAATAAAACTCGAAGGCAGTTCTTAGTTTCACCAACCCAGTGTTTCTGACTGCATGCATGTCTATTCCAAGAAATGCTGATTTTGGATACAGGTACTAGGGGGAGTACACAACTGACAGTGCTGATACCACTTATAAAGGCAGGGAAGCGTCACAAACTTAGCAGAAAGTACCCAAAGTCCTGGGTAGGGGGGGTCAGGAATACCTCTCTATTTTGTATCCTGCCTGATATCTGCTTTTGAACGAGGTCAGAAGAGATTGTTATTCCCATCAGAGTGTTGCTGTGTTGAAATGTGGAATTTTTCAGGAATTTTTCATTAACGTTGGCTCTGGCAGATAAAATATTGGCCATGCCAAAGACAACATGCTTGGGAATATGTTGCTCTTGAGCACAAAGATACCGTACCCTCAGCACTGCAGTTCACACAGCAAATGGATTGCCCCAGCTGACAAATAGAATAATAGCCATGAAAACTGATAATGCCCAGGTATTTTGTTTTACTTATATATTTTCATCTTAATTAAAATGCCAGGATAGCATATTCCAGTGAAAACTCATTTATGTTGTTCCCTTTTAAGTGAGAGAAACTGCTCAGTAAGACATTAAGCAATTGTAATTCTAGCTTAGCCTGGATGTAAAGATCAACCTTCTAACTAACTCTTCAATAATTTAATTTTTTTTAGATGACTTAACTACACATGAAAAGAGACAGATTATGGTCACATATATCCAAAGCAGTGGCTGAATGAGTGCGAAGTGTTGAGGAGCCTCTCCAGGCTGGCTTCACAAATGTACTTTGCTATCAGGTAAGTGAGGAATTCATGATGACCATCATCAATAAACCCATTTGGTCCCTGGTCTTTTGGCACCGAGAGGTGTCTGTGACAGTCATTCAGTGAGGAAGACGTCTCCCTCACCAGCTTGGCATGGCCAGCACACCTTGATACCTCCCTCACCCTCCAGAAACCACCACACAGAGCTTCAGTGAGACATTTTGGTTCCTGGGGCACCTTTCTGCACTATAGGCTTCTGTCTCTGCTGCCTCCTGCTCATTTCATTCCCAGAGACTTGCAGCCCCCTTCTTCCTATGGCAGCCCCTTCGCAACCCCACTCACGCTCAGGCTGTGCGCTTCTCTCTCCTAGCCCTAATCCTAACCCCAGCCTTGACCCTAATCCTAACCCTACCCAGTGCCGAGGTCCAATGCTGACCCCACCTGGGCTCCTTTTGTCCTGTTGGCTTCTGTCCTACCAAGGTGCCCAGCAGAGATGTCTTTGTACCTGCTGGAGACAGAAATGTGTACTTAAAGTAAATACTTAAAGATCTGCCTGGTCAGCTGCTTGGGAAAAACAAAACACTTTCCAGAGAGGAACAATGTCTCTTTTTGTCCCTCTTCCTCAAGAAAAAATCTTAACAAATATTAAAATAAGCATTAGAGGATTGGTATCCAGATACGAGAAGAGAAGATGCGTGAAATGGGTTGTCTTGTTTGTATGTGTATGTCCCATTCATCTTTTGTTTTCTGCATGGTTCTGCCCACTCTCTAAGGGCCTTTGGGGGTGAACATCCAATGTACTGTGCCCAAAAAGGAGAAAATCTTTGTGGAAACGGATGCTTAAACCTTAGCTGTAGGTTTGGGTAGGTGCAGATGTCATAGCAAAACATCCATGGCTGAGAAAGGACACTGCCAAAATGGCAATAATAATAATAACAATCATAACAGTCTGCATTTCTAAGATTAGTTGCGAGATGGCTTATGAAAGGATTTAACCTTGCAACATGTTTGTGAGGTTGGTAAGTAATTGCTATTATATACTGCTGGAAACTGAAGACAGATAAGATAAGTATCTTACTTAAGGTCATACAGGAAGCCTGCAGCACGGCAGGAATTAGAGCTCAAGTAAATTGGCTCCCAGTTCTGTGCTGAGCTGCAGCATCATCCAGGGAAATGCTCGTTTCGGTTTCTAGAGGAGCTGGAAGGAGCTGGCACTAGTGAGTATCTGGTGTGGACGGCAGTGCCCTCTCCGCCGAGGGTGGCCAGTGGGGCACGCACACGGGGCAAGGAGGAGATAATAGAGTGCGGCAGTGTATTTTGAACCCTTGCTGCATGCTGCTCAGCTGCAGCTCTTTCCTCCTCCCCAGAAGCATGCAAGTTCCAGAACAAGTGAGCTCCTAGTGAGGGGGATTTCTGCGTTTGCTTCTCAACTTTGATAAATCCAGTATTCCCTTGGGCAGTCTGATACCTATAATCACCTTATTTCTACTGAGATGAAAGCAGTAAGAAAACAAATGGCTATAAGGGTGTGAAACTCCTCCCGAACATCATCACAAACACTCAGTCGCACTCCAGGCTCATTAACCAGCTCTCGGAGAAGTGCCTCCAACATAGATGTGCACAGGGGAGATGAGAACAAACTCTCAATCTGGAATCCTTTAACTGTAACAGACACTCAGCAGGGGAATCCATTAGACGGGAGCTGAAAATTAGTTTTGCAAATTTCTCTGTGCCAGAAGACACACTCAAAATGAAAACCAAGAAGCTTTTTGGAATATAGCTGCAATTGGAGTGACGCTGCATCCATTTGCACCTAGGCGTGTGTGCGCGCGCGCGTGCACTTCATTATTCCTCCGAGCAAGCTAGGAACCTACTGCATATGTGTGGGCCAAGAGGCTGAGGGAGGTACCACATTAAAAGAAATCCAGGAAAAAACTGTAGCCTTGCAAGCCCAGTGCATCACTGCCATGCACCTGGTGGTACCCAGGAGGTGTCAGCAGGCTCTGCAAGCCAGCCCGAGCAGGGAGTGGTGTGTTGGCACACCTTTTGGATGGGCCAGGCAGCATTTCAGAAACAGGCGTCACACTCTTCGGACTGTGCAAAGCTGTTTACAGAAGGCAGGGTAACAATGACTGATCTAGTCTCTAATCTTTTGCATCTGCTTGGCTCTGTTCCCATGCAAAGTAAGTGAGAGCATGACATGTCAGTGCGAAAGAGCAACAGCCAAACCCAAGTTCTATAGAAGTCTGTCTGGAGGAAAGGAGAGAGATTCATTTCTGACAGTTCAGGCCAAGCCTATCATGGTATCCTGGTCCTAATCCTTACAACCTTAAATGCCTCAGTAGCTTTGTAGCTTCAAATGGCTTTTTCTCTGGTGATGGAAGTGAAAGATGAAGTAAATCTACTGCAGTTCCTGAGCTGCTTTTTCTCTTCAAAACATTTATCATCACCCCATCCCTCCAGGGAGGAAGAGGAGTGCTAATCTCCTTGATTTACGGAAGAGCAGAGGCACAAAAGCAGAAAACACACCTGTGCTGCAGAGAGGAATGCAATGCCCAAGCACCCAAAGTGCTGCGGGTCTGCGTGGGCACCTACAGACTGAAGAGTGCAGTTCATGCGGCCACTGCACTGTGGTCCTGAGCAAAGTCTCCACGCTCATTAGTGCAGTGAACACAGCTGTAATTGCATCAGCCAGAATCCAGAGATTCTGGGTGTTCCCATGCCATACCCTGCTGTAGCCCCTCTTCTGGAGTTAGTGCTGCCAAAGCCATTGCAGATGTCCCCCAAGCGAGATCCCCTAAGGTGTTTGTCAAAGGACAGGGGACAGAAGTTGAGTTACTTAAACATCATGGCTTATGTCCAACCCGCCTGACATCCCTGTTGGTTTGGAGCGTGGCAGCTGGCCAGCAGCTGCCCCAGCATCCCCCACCCAGTTGAGCCGAAACCCCGTAGACCTGGCCTGGTCTCCTCTGCTCCTGGCCCTCCCACTCACCCCAAAAGCATCCCTCAAATGCACCACCACGTCGGCCCGAAGCACTTCCACTTCAGGCCTCTGCTGCAGAGAGGCTGCTTGACTGCAGTATGTCTAACAAGACAGCAGTTCAAGGCAGAGGAAGGCATCAAACCAAATTACACCTGAATTCATGTTCCTAAGAATGTAAAGGAAATGCAGCCAAAATGAACTATACAACCACAGAAAGTTAATGTATGCTCGTTTGTATATCAGACCATTGTCCAGGGGAACTCTCAGTTTCCTCTCGGGATCTATAATGAATAGAGCTATAAGAGAATGTTATGGTGGCAGAGATTTCTCTTTTCCTACTATTTAACTTAGAACAATATAGAATCAAAACAAAAAGGCAGTCTTTCAAAGGCTAGCAGTACAATACACATTAAAGGACATCACTTTGACCATTAAATGAAAGAGCACGAGAGAGACCTTTGCCCTACGTATGCTGAGAATTCCTCTCAATTCCTTTATCGTCGTATACACTGCAAGAAGATCAGCGTATGAGATACCCACCACGCCCAAGTGTCACTACTTTGCTTTCACTACTAGCAGATGTCAAGACCAGAACCGAGATAAGCAGAAAGATTTTAAAACAGGAAAGGAGACTAAAGGAATTGGGCTGTTCTGGGCTCTCCTAATGATGCTCTTTAACCCCTTTTACTGTCTCTTTTTAACTCTGGTTATCCTAGCTCTAAATTTAAGGAGACTCGTATGATGACACTAGATAAGACCAGATATATTGGTCGGTCTAGGAATTAAAGAATCAGCAGACCAAAACAATGGTTCTACGAAGCATTAGCTACCTGATTCATCAAGGTGAACTGTTTATCCTGAACAATAATGGTGATGGCTGTAACGATGTCAATACTAACTATCATTGCTGCTCCAAGGCCGCAAAAGAAATGCATAGAAAGAGTTTAACCACTATCTCAGAAATGTCCAGAACCTGTAATAGCAATCCCAGAGTCGTAGAATAAAGCCTTCGGTATTTCTCTCATACAGTTTGTCAAGCACTGGACTCTGGATTAAAGATTACACTGGGCCTTCTGTTCAGGAAAAGGACTAGTTCGTCGATAAGGTGATTTCCACCTCATCAATTACCAAGTGCAGTCGCACTAGGCGTGACCCAGGAGAGAAGAAGCACCCACCTAAGGAGAAGGGGTAGTGACAGCACCGTTGCCATTTGCATGCACATCCCTCCATCCCCTTTCTGCGCAAGGAGAAAATCTTCAGTGGCCTTTTTTTATGCAGCAGTCCAGCCCCTGAAGGACTTTCTGCAGTACCGCACAGGTGCTGCGAGCTACCCCGGGCACTTGCAGACCCTGGACCAACTGGTTGTGTTTGCAAAGGGATCTGATCGATGCTGGTAAGCGATTCC
>NW_009600065.1:52301-62178 GCF_000690535.1 Cariama cristata
CCGGCTTTGTGTCTCATATTTCTGGCCAAACTGATTCTACCCCGTCATTTGTCTTACAACTATTATTCCTGTTTTCCCAAGCAATAGCTGCCTGTTTCTGAAAGACACCTTTATCTTTTTAATGTAAACTATCTTGAAAACAGGATTTTTATATAAAAATTTCAGTTAAATCAGGAAGACGTTGAGACCAAAATTGTTAGGTCAAGTGGTCAGACCGAGGAACAACCCAGGCATCGGTAGACAGAAAGGCAGAATGCCAAGCTTGCATTGCTCAATGCCAGACCACAAATCCATGTAGTATTTATAAGTCTACAGTAATGTTTTAAACTACAGTGATACTGTGATATTGTACAGTGGAAGAGCAAATGCCCTTGAACGGCAGCTATGCAAACTCCATGGAAGTCAAAACTAGCTCAGTTTTAGCTTTTCCACTAATCCCACTTTGAGCACAGAATTTTCAGCTTTACTGCCCCAATTTTCTTAAAAGTACAGGACAGGTTTCACAAATGAAACCTGAGATTTATACCCAGGCCAAACTGTCTCCTTTCTTCTTCTTTTGTCCTTCTGCCAGAAACTCTCCAGAAAGCTGAAGGTACTGTCATGAAGAATGTTAAAACAAATTGTGCACGTATTCTTGGGACGGGAAGAGGAGAGCCTTTCTCTGGGGAGCGTTAGTCTGCGCTTGTAGACTTGTGGGATATCATAGTGCCTGTTTGTGGATGGCTGCCCTAGATGATATTGTATACCAGCTCTGACATGCTGGATAGTACATTAGGAAAAGAAGGTTAGTAATTTATTTTTAATAACAACATAACAACAATAGGTATGCACAAAATTCAGTAGAGATCAACTTCAGTAACCAGAAGGCGGCACACTATTTCATGATTTATTAAATTCATAATGGCATTTCACCACATAGGTTTGAACATTACATTTCAAATGCAAAGCAGACAACAATAAAAAAGGCAAAGTACATGGCTAATTTATACCAAATATTTTTATCCTTGATATAAAGATCACAGTCCAATTAATATATTGTGAAACTCCAAATTTCTTTTAGGGATCTTTCTCACTCCTCTTTCTAGTCTAACAATACTTTTCTGATATAAGCCATAGCATATAAACAACCAACTCTACCTGTCTTTCTGTTTGGAAAGTCTATAGATCAGAATAATCCCATGTCTCCATAATACTACAAAGAAGAAGTCAGCCTTGTATACATCCTCCTTCGAATGTAATGACAATATTTCCTGATGGGGATTGCAGTGTACAATGCTGTCTGGAGCCAGGTGAGGGGAACCTTTGACATACCCTGCTCAGCAGCCTGCTGTCTTCCTGAATTCACCCTGCCCAGACCGTTCCTTCATCCCAGGAGTCGTGCCATACTGGGCCTTTTGTTTTGACCTGCACTTCTCGTTTGTTAGGGCAGGGTAATATTGCCCCAGTTGACCCAGAGAATGAAGCTACCCACGTTTATTTGACTTGGTGGGAAAGCCATGAGAAAACAATCCAAATGCGAGCACAGCCTAGAAAACCCGCAGCAATTCTAAACCTATAAATACATCACACTGAAGACTTGGTTTATCTCCTTTCTGGACAAAGTCAGAACTGATGTATCAGTGGATTAAGTAATAAAACTGTTAACGGGATCATTAGTGGCTTCACAGTAACAACTGGGCCTTACTTTCCCAGAGACCCATGGTATCATTATATTTGGAAAAGTCATCACTGAGTGGGATGATAAGCTGTGAGAAACACAGGGCTCTTTCCAAGTGAGATGGGCCAACTGCACTGAGATCACAGCCAGAGGAGGCTCTGCCCCAGGGAATCCCTCCCCATTGCATGCTCCGCTCTGTTCATGCTGACATCGGATTCTGGGGATTAATTACTCTCTCTGGTAGTTCCTATTGGGCCAAACCCTATTCTCTTGCCTTAGCTGTTGCTCCATCCTTACTCAAGAGAAAATTTGCCAAGACTGAAGGAAAGTTGTTTTAAGCATGAGAGCCTCCAGAAGGCTTAGCAGAATGGGATCTTTAAAGCCAAAATAAATGTGAAGCGAGGGCGTACACTGGAGCGTTCGGGAATAGCAGTCGGGGTTGTTGTGCGGCCTCACACAACTGGACGTTGCTGCCGTCTCGGTGCTCACATGGGCTTTCCTTCATCATAGGAAAGTAAGCAGGTTACTTAGCTTTTTCACTTCCAAAACAAATCAGGATTTCCCAGTGAGATCAGTAAAATCTCTGCCTTTATAAAGCATGCAGTGAGAGAGCAGCTTTCCGTCAGTTCTTTTCTCACTCAGATTCCACCACAAAACGTATAAACAACCATAATAAAATAAATGTTCTCAGTCACACAAAGGAAAATCCAAAGACAGGCTACTGTCTTCAGCCAAGCTACAGCTTTAAACCTGTGTAACTGAGAGGAAAGCTTGTCCCAAGTGCATGAACATGAAATGAAAATAATCCACACATCATCCATTTGTAGAGAAAAAAATGTGGCAGGCCAAAAGGTTAGCCGCTTCTCTCTGCTTCACACCATGTAATAGCTTAAATCGTGTTCAAAAGGTTCTCAGGGTGACATCATTGTTTACATTCACTTGAATCATCCTTTAATTGTAACAGTACAAATCCCTTTTAACTAGCCAAATTTGCTGTTTAGCTCCATCCTGCTGTGTCATGCAGCAAGAGCTGATACAACTTCCTTGCCTCATATACATCCAGAGAGAGATCTGGGAAAAGCATTTCTCCCCACACCTGGGCACTGCATTATTATTTCTTCTGATATTCCTCACGGGTTAAGGAGTAAAGTAGTACCTGTGCTTTTATGTAGTGGATGCTTATGAAGTCCTTTCCCTTATTGTTGCAAATTAGCAATGATAGTATTAATTCAGGAGTGAAGCGGCAGCGAATGAATGGAGTGGGTACCCTTCCTGAAGTGGAGAGGGGGATGGATGTACCTAGTGACCCGGTGCTGGACAACCCGGCACCTGCGGGGTTTATTTTTCTGCAAGGAAAGAGAGAGACCTTGGGGTTTGCAACTAATAATCCACAGTGCTTTACTTCCCTCCTTTCAAGCGCAGTCGCATGCGTCTTCCTGTTCAGGGTTCTGGGCAATCCCTTCCAACAGCCATTCCCTGTACGAAGGCGTACTGTAATTAGGGTTGCCCACAAGAAGGGCTTCCAAACGCTACCGTGTGGGCATGTGTTACGGCCCCTCGGGGAGCCGGCCTCAGGCAGCTGGAAGAGCAAGTGAAGAAGCAGAAAGGAAAAACACCTTTTATAACTCCTGGAGGGACACACTGTAGTAGGCATCTGCACATTCGAGGTCTGAAACACTACACTTACCCCTGCGCAACCCAACCCAAAAGCTGGCAAAGTCCAGGCTCAGTATCAGCTTTTAGATTTTGGGCAATCATCATAGGGATGATCCCTATGGCTACAAAGGGCCAAAGTGAGCCCCCCTCAGTAGCTGTGAGGGAATCGAGGATGAGAACTGGGATTCTGGGAGGCCCCACGCTAACATCACCTCCTGCAGCCTTCTGGGGACAGGGAGGAAATTGCTTTAACTCCTAAATCGTGGTATTCAGCACTGATTTCAGTTAAGGAGATATGAGTTAACAGCAAACAGGATGAACGCCTTACGGAATAGCTGCTTCTGTGTATTTGTGTGGAATATCCCTATGAGCAGTCCCATTTCACTCACAGCTATAGAGGAACAGGCAAAGTAGCCCCATGGTGGTTGGTGCTTTTCCTGCAAACTGACCTTAGTGTATCTGTGAGGAAGAATTCAAGGTGTGCAATTTCTGAGCTGTGGGCTCTAAGGAAGCAAACATTTTGGCTGAGGTGTTTTAGATTCATGGTGATTTTGTAAAAAATGGAACAGGTAATGACTAGGTCAAGCTTCCTTGACCCTCAAATCAAGAACAATCCCAGCAGGGCTGAAAACTCCCCTCTCTACTTCCTTGGCAATCATGTTCCCACAGTTCAGAAAAACACAGGAAGATCTAAGGAAACCTATGTGGAAATGCAGAGGACAAAGGCAAGTGATCTGAAAATAGAAGGCTGGTCCATATATTTCCTTTACATTCAGGGCCTCGAGTTTACTTTTTGGCTGAATTTTGAAATCTTGGGAGCCATATGCTTTTGCCATTCCCTGCAGGGTACAAAGGAAAACTGGCTTGTTCAGCCTTTCATCGTTCAAAGGGTTAGACGAGGTTCTTTCCTTCTTGCTCAGTAATGTCAAGGACTTCTCAGTGCCAAAAGCTTTACTGCTTAGAGCCACAACTAAAGCCCTGAGCGCTGGTTACACACACACCACGCGCTAGCCGTGACTCCTCCTGCATTTCTAGATACTGGGGGGAAGGCTTGCAAAAATTGCTCCTTGTAAAATTCAGCAGAGCAGGAACACTTAGTGCATCTGCCTGCAGAAAACAAGAGATTCAGCCGCAGGTCTCAGGCAATCCCATGTTGGCTTGCCAAAATCTCTGCACCAGGCACAATTTTAAAGGCAAAATTCATTTTGGTACAGGGAAGAGAGACTGTGCAGACCCCTGTTGTGGAAGGGCTGAGAAATTCCGCTTGGATTCTTCTAATGTAAAAATTCAAGGAATCCTGAGCCCTGAGGGGAGTTTAGGAGACATCCAGGAAGGGGGGAGAGCAGGAGAGGGATGTAGGATGTAGTGGGGACAAAAAGTATGTGCTGTAAAGACAGACTAATCCAAGGACTTGGAGACGAGGGTATTGGACTTCCTCATAAAGCAGTCCGCAGTCTTACTCACTATCCATCATAAAACAGTTCACAGACTCACTCCCCATCAGAGCGCATAGTTGTATTACATTGTTAGTAACAGCCTAATACAAAAGTTAACAACATTCGCACAGGGCAGTAGCTCAGCTCCCTTGTGTGAATTCATGGCTTATATTTCCAAAGCCTTTGAAAGCACAGTCACTCGGGTATGTGCGGTGTAACGCCAGCGATGGCTGCACGTGCTGCAATCCCTGTCACGACTATGGCGAAGAAAAGCACCATCACACCAGATTCAGCTCTGTGAAGTGGGGACTGGACTTGATCCAGGAGATTCTTTCCTATTTTGTATTCTAGTTACTGGTGAATGCAGGAGATATGATCAGCTTGTAAAAGCAGTCACAAGATTTGCCTAGTTCAGTTCCGAATTTATGTTAATACCTGGTTTCAGGTGAGCTGGGGTTCCCCAGGCAAGTGTGTTCAGCACTCAGGCAGTGAGGAATTTGCCCCAAATGGGCAGCCATCAGTTTTGCTCATCACAGCCGCGTGAGATCAGACTCCCTACCTTCTCTGAACCTTTCCCTTTCCTCACTTGAGGCAGTGGCTCATGGACAAGTCTCTAAGGTCACACCTCTCGTACAGAAAACCTTGCTTCACATGATTTGTTCTAATCTTGCCTTGCTTCTGATGATTGCAAGCTCTCTGCTGCTGAAGTCCTGCTCCCTGGGGCAAGCTTCAAGCATGTGCTTATATTAAATGCCATTTCCAGATAATAACCTTGGCCGGTTGATTTTGGCAGCTTCTACTATTTTCTCTGTGGCCTTAAAAAGAAAAGTTAAAGAAGTGTCTAACTTGGTGAGGAGACCAGGTCTCTATTACGCACATTTTATGTGAGCTTATTTAGGTAGCCAATTTTTTTTTGGTCGTTGTGAGTGAGTACAGTTAGATGTTCTGCCCGAAGGAGAGGACTGGAGGAACAGGAGTGTCTTGATTGGCACTTGGAAGCCTTCACGTCCTGTCAGTCATCTGAGCTGGTTTCTGAAGGAAATAGGGACAGACCGATTTTGTTCCTAGCTGTTATTTAGATATTCCAAATATCTTTTAATTACTTCCACTCGTAATTCCCATTCCAGTGACATCAGGCTGGTTTAGAGAAAAAAAGAAAGGAGGAGCAAGGCTGATCAGAGGAAATATCAGACTAAGCATGTGACGTTCGGTCGGGCTAAGCTTCAGCGTCCTTCTCCGACTCACTTTGAAAGTCAAACGCTGCCTCCTGGAAATTTCCTGTGTGGTTTTAAAAAATGCAGGTTGCTGTTGCTGCCCCCAAAACTGTTTTGCAATGTAAACTGAAAGCAGCTTCTTTGTTCATCCTGTCCTTTGCTGACGATCAAGTGACCCTTGCTGCATATACTTTGCAGATGTCTTTAGAAGCAAAAGAGCGTTTCATCTCTGAATGTATACGGCATAGGGCAGATTTCCACCCTCCTTCAAACTGCGCTGGCGATTTGGAAGGCAAACTTACGAAAAACACAGATCACCTACCACTGACTGTATCTAAGAAATCCCTTGTTGTGGTTGGACACCTTTTGCCCTTGTACGTAAACCTGCTAGCAATATAAATATTATATATTCAGCCCAACTTGATATATGACTTCAAACTGAAGTAGATTGATCTGTTGCTTTGCACAGATACTTCATCATAAAATGAACAAATCAGAGTATGTATGAAAGGACAGAGATAACTCAAATGTACCCCGTCGCACTTACTTAGATTGATACCTATTAGTAGACCAATGGGGAAATGTGCACAGATAAATATTTTTTTAAATTTTTAAAGAAAATGTGGTAAGTTCTTATAACAGAAACCTTCAAAAAAAAATCTGGTTTGTATTCTCAGTATTCTTTTGGGTACGATGCTGTTTTTTAGAAATTGAGGCAGTATTCAGAAATACTTTGCATTTTTTTCCTTGCCTTAAATGGACGAATTAGTGTAAAGAGATTTCCAGTCGGTTTTGAATGTGGCAGCTTCAGGCAGGAGGCTCATATATCACAATCTTAAAAAAAAAGTTTTCTCTGCTTTTTACAACATTTTCCCACAGTAAAGCAAATGTTTAGGAATAACACCAATTAAGAGACACATTTTTGGTTTACTAGAACCGATCAACAGCCCATATTGTCAGCGATCCTCAACTTTGCAGCACTGCCTGCCTCAGAGAAAGGCGAAAGCGTACCCGGAATGCCTCGGACTTCGCCACAGCACATCACTGAGCCCGCAGTCTTCCCGGCGACAGGCAGTGAGCATCCTAGTCGGCAAACCAGGAGGAGGCTGAGCTCCTGAAGCTTTTGACTTAGCTACTGATACGTGGTATAATTGAAATGCATGTTAGCAACCTAAATTGCCCATCCTAGCAGAGTCTATTTGTAGAAGAGGTTGCATAATGAAACGAAAAATATTTCCATTTCAAACTTGCTTTAATTTCAAAAGGATCAGGCAGGACCTAATTTTTATTCTTGAATCTTGTTAGTATTAAATCACTGAAATTACTGAATTTATTCCAATACCTGAAAAGGTATTTGGAATGCTCATATATTAAAAACTTTTTGATGATCATGTCAGGGGGTAAAAGTTATTAATTTTTTCATGCAAGATATAAGCTGTTGCTAGTGTAAAAAATTCATTGCAGATTGTTTTTTAAAAGGCTGATTTTTAACCAGCCCACTCCATACCTAAAACATGTGCCAGCTGTTGGCACCTGCACAATAATTACTACGTCAAGAGTTTTGAGCAGAAAGACCCTCGCTAGTACTCTAAGGAGTTGAACGTAAGCTGTGTAGTAAGCAAAAAAAAAAAATTGAAATTTAATGATACTTGTAAAACTGTCTTAGGAAATTTAAAGACACATAAAATATTTTGAAACTGTGTTTTATAATAAGGCGGGAGATTATTGAGATGATGTTTGCAAGGTCTCTTCCCCCTGCTAAACACCCACAAGGACTGAACGCGCCAAATAAGTTAGTTCTCTAAAGGAGACCATCCTTTGATCCGGGTGACTTTAATGGCTATGGTTAACTTCTGTCCGCTGGCATCCTCGGCACACCTAGGCAGCCTTGGCCAGGTGCTGAGCAGCACACAGACGCTACGGACACGGCGGTTGCAATCAGCTAGTAATGCAGAAGGAGAGGGCCCTCAGCCTCCCGGGCTGAGGTTTGGTGCCAGCTGAGAGAGTTTTCACTTGGGCACCTGCGAAGTCCTGGCTGGGGAGGGATCCCTCGGCTGGGCCCCTGCACTGCCCTCGCTCAGCACCTCAGGTACAGGATGTCTTTCACGGTTGCACAACCTTCTATCTGCATTGCAGATGAAATTGTTTGGATTTGAATCAGAGTCAGCCTCTTCAGCACAACGCTGCCTAATTTTGACCACAAAGACCCCAGAGAAGGTTTAACCTACAGCCTGCAGAATAGACCTGTGCCTCTTGTGCCTTGGGAGGTCAAAGTTTCACTGAATTCATTGCTGGAGACGAACTTTGAGGGAAAGGTGGCTGAGGAGTTAATACCTCAATAACATCAGTGCTATCCAGAATCCTCCGACTTCCTGGCCCTGCTTCAGTTTGGCTCCCAGCCTAATTAGGGCACACAGAGACTGTGCTAACATATTATCCTTTCCTAACGATGGACAAAGGTCTGACATCCATAATGCTGCTTCCAAATCCATCATCAGTCTTTGCCTACAGGGACAGTTAGCGATGTGTCTGCCTTCCTTTCTTTGTTACAGGATGCAGGCATTGCCTTCTCTCTGCCGTCTCTGTGCCTGGCACTGATGGGAAAAAGAATCTGGACCAAATTCAAAGTTATTAGGACCAAAACTATTAGGAAAGTAACCCGGTAAGGACGGACCCAAGTGGTAGCATCTCTAGCCAGGCTCTGCACCCACCTCCCCAGTAACAATTGCACTACGCTCCACTTCATCCGAGAGCCTCAGGAACACTTGTGGCGAGACAGGTTTTCTCTCCCGTCTCCCAAATACTTGTTATTATCTCTCTCTGATCCATGAAAGTCTGCGGTGATTTATGCCTTTGTGAAATTCACGCTGGATTTCTGGTAATACGCCGTCTACGGGGAACTTTTCCAGACTATTCAGACGTTAAAAGGAACGCAGCGTGCAGCTGGCCGCCCGCGCACGTGTTGGCCAGATGGAGCACATTACGGGAATCCTCCGAGGGCCGCGGGAGCTTCCTACGCCGTGCCAGGTGCAGCTCAAGGTGCCGGTGCCGGCGTCCGCCGTGGTGCCGGACTGCCTTCGCTGGGGTTAACCTGGGCACTGCTGCCATGGGCCGCTAGCGTTTCTGTGGTGGAAGGGCTCCTTTTTACCTGTCAGGTTTGCTGCTTCAGGGTTTGGTTTGGTTTTTTTTTCAGGAAAAGCAGGGCAAGCCCTTTGGAGCACAATCTCAGGTTTAGCTATTTATTCTGTAGGTAACTGTGGGGAAGGGACCGTAGGGGAGATGTGACATTCGCCGGGGCTGGTGCTTGCCAATCAATTCCTTTCTGCAGAAGGAATACATTAAATCCCTGAATGAATCCAAGAAAATCAAGGACAGTGATGCTTCACAGTGTTTCCAGAAGCTATCCTCTTGATATTAAATTATGAAAAGATTATAATATGCTAAAGAAGCAACAGTCTGGTGCTGTGAAATGCATTCACTATCAAAAAACCCGCCAACATCATTACTGTCAGAAGGAATTCCCCAGTAAATAACAGACCGTCTCCCTTACACAATTTGCAGCGTCATGAATGAATAGCATGGTAATCCAGCAAAATCCTTATGCTTAATGAGATAATGAAAAGTCATACGGCAGATGGAAAAGCTCTTCTAAATCTCATTAACCTGCCTCTTGGCTTTCCTAATATCGGCACAACCTGGGGGTCACTCCGGGGGGCAGGGTGCGTCTGCAGCGGGGTGAGATGGAGGGTGAGAAGGGGGCACCTGCCCCGGCACCCGGGCTGAGGGGCAAGGCGGTGAGGAAACACCGCCGAAGAACCGAGAGATCAAAGAGGATGCCCACACAGCTCCCGCATCCGTGCTGATCCCTCCCGAAGAAAGCAAGATTAGCCCACGCACCCTCCCCGCAACGCGTG